>NW_026262508.1:0-48360 GCF_009764475.1 Pristis pectinata
ATGTTCTTCTTCGATCGAATATGTGCTGATTGTTCACCTTCTTGTGCACACATTTCCAGGATGTTTCTGTATCGCATGACGCAATGACACTTTCAAATCAGAAGACCTGCTCTCCATCAACTGCAGACGGTTGCCATCCACAGAGAAATCACAGACCAAACCATACAAAACCAGGAGGAAGTCGACTCCATTTAACAACGTGAAGCTTCCAATGAGCTTGAACTGGCTGACCAAAACGTCTGTGAGATGTATGGAGATTTGATTCATGAATTCTACCCCTAAACACACGCCATTTTCATTCCACAACAAATCACTGATGAAATGCACGCTCATCGCAAAGTGAAACAACACGTACTTGCATTTATTAAATTCTCCAAACTCTTGCCGGACAAACTGAACGAGCAATGCGACGACATCACAAGTGATACGGGGACGTTCAGGTGTGCTGACGTCCAGAACTGTGGAAAAATCCGCGGGCACAAACAGCGGACTTGTGTAAGTTGTGGTAATGACTTTTCCCAGTGGTTCTTTCACTCACTCAGTTACAGAGCATTGCACACAGCAAACTGACAGCTGAAGAAATAACGGCCAAATCAATGCATATTTCCATCAGAAAGTGACCAACAACTGGAAACAATCTAATCACCTCCCTTGGCGTCGATATCGTCCCGCACATCTATATATCGTCCCGCACATCTATAGTACAAAATCTAAGAATCGATGGCTACTCTTCACCAAGAATGAAAAGGGTTCGACACCATCCAGGGGATGAATTGCATATACGTATGGGCTACGCACACAACACTTCCAGAGGCCACGGCCTTAACCGATCATCAGGGAAAGAACAACAGATGTATTTGGAAACGACCACATGCTATTTCCCCTCCATGTCGTTTATCGACTTGATGGGAAATATTCTGTACTTAGATGCTTCAGTGACATAATGGTAGCCATTCGATCTGGTAATCTCTGTCGGACCACAGAGCTCCCCTTCCGCAGTTAACATTCACTGACATGTATGTCCGACTTATCCAAAAACGAGACTCAGATTCCACACAGACCGCACGGAGCTCAAGATTGAACCCGCATCCCTGGGCTGTGAGGTAACGCTGCACTCATTAAAATTCGAAGCATACAGCAAAGTTATTTCGTTCACGGCAAACGACCGTGGCAGACTCGAACCTGCAGTCTTCTGATCATTCCACATTTGTTACCCGATTCATACGCCTTCTCCATTAGGCCACACGGTCTCTGGCACCATAGACCAGTGAATATATCCTCACCAGTCCAGACACAACGTATTTATACCGTCTGCCAGTTTCCTCAGATCTAAAACATGGAACTCCGTCCTTTACAGCATGTGGGAGCACCATCACCAGAATTATGGCAGCGTTTTCCCATTAGCGTCACTAATGGACAATGAATGCAGGCCTTCCAAAGTGAATGAAGTGAACGCATGAAAATCTTGGAAAGTGATGCACACAGACATCGTGTAAGGGAACCTTAGGTGTCGCAAGAGAAGTTGATCTTAATCAAGAGAATACAAAAGAACGTATGTAAAATTTCGGAAGCTAAATTAATGGAACCCGAATATTAAAGAAGCTGGAAAATAATCAAGAATAGAATTAGGAAAGTCAGGAGGATCCATGAAAAATATTTGGCAAGTTTTATTAGAGAATCCCGAGGCACCTTATATATCCATCAGGGAAGACAAACTGGTGAGATATTAGGACCACTCAAGATGAAGGAGGAACTGTGCTTCGAGGGGAGTATGTGGGCGAGTTATTAAATGAGTACATTGCGTCGGTATTTACCAAGGGGAAGGACGTAGTGGATAGTGGAGATCAGTGTGGAGCATGCTGATAATGCTGGAGCATTTTGAGATAAACAAAGAGCTAGTGTCGTGATTCTTAAGAAACATTATGGTGGTTGACTCCCCAGGACTCGATGGGGAATACTCAGGTTATTGAGAGAGTTTGATTGCTGGTGCATTGACCAAGATCTTCGTGCCTCCTCCAGCCACAGGAGAGGTCGCATTGGACAGGCGAGTAGCTAATGTTTTCTTTTATTATAGAAGGGAAATGGGGGTAATCCTGGAAACTATGGACTGGTGAATCTCACGTTAGTGGCAGGGAAGCGATTGGCGAAGATTCCTAGTGATAGGATTTATGAGCATTTGGAAAACCATGGCCTAATTAGGGACAGTCAGCATGGCTTGGAGCGGGGCAACAATTGAGATTTCTCGAGGAGGTGACGAAGGTGATTGATGAAGGTGGAGCTGTGGATGTTGTCTACATGGATTTAACTGAGTGGATTGACAAGGTCCCTCATGGTAGGTTCATCAAGAAGATTAAAGTGCATGGGATCCATGGTAATTTGGCCGTTTTTAATTCAGAAATGGCTTGCCTATTGAAGACAGAGGATGGTGATAGATGGGACTTAATCTGGCGAGAGGCACGGAACGAGTGGTGTTCTGCAGGAATCTGAAATGGGACCTCTGCTGTGTGTGATACATGACAATGACCTGGAAGAAAATTTGGATGGGTGGGCTGGTGTGTTCTCAGTCGATACGAAGAATGGTTATGTTCTGGATACGGCAGAAGATTGCCAAAGAATGCCACGGTATACATACATCTGCGGGCTGCACCCAGGCCACTCTACGCAAAATATGCATTTCGCTGTGTGTTTCAATGTACATGTGATTAACAAAAGGTATGTAATCTAATCCAATCTAATCATACATATCTAGTGGCATGCAAAAGTTTGGGCACCCCGCTCAAAATTTCTGTGAAAAGCTAAGCGAGTAAACGACGACCTGATTCCAAAAAGGCAGGTTAAAGATAACACATTTCTTTAATATTTCAAGCAAGATTACATTTATTTCCAACTTTTACAGTTCCAAAATAACAAAAAAAAGGAAACGGGCCCAAAATCTGTGGATAGACCTCAGAAGAGCAGTGCATATAAGACGGCCCAAGATTCTTACAGAACTAGAAGCCTTTTGCAAGGAAGAATTACGCGAAATCCCCCAAACAAGAATTGAAGGACTCTTAGTTGGCTAGGGAAGAGTTTACAAGCTGTGATACTTGCCAAAGGGGACGTTACGAAGTACTGACCAGGCAGGGTGACCAAACATTTGCTTCAGGCCCTTATTTTGAAACTATAAAAGATGGAAATAAAAAAGTTGCCTGTATAAATATATATATAAACTTATTCAGTTGCAGATAGGTGTGGGTAACAGCAGAAGCAGTACAATCCGCGAAATGAGTGTGGATTAACTCCCTTAGCACATTGGGCGATCAAATGTACAGGGACAGTGCACAGTTACTTGCAGGACCCTTAACAGTGTTGATGTACAGAGGGAACTTGGCGTCCAAGTCCATAGCTCCCTGAAAGAGGTTATATTGGTTGATAGGGATGGGAAGAATGCATATGGCATACTTACCTTTGTCCAGGTTTTGAGTTCAGGAGACTGGATGTTGTGTTGCAACTTAGATGAAATTCTGGTTAGGGCGCATTCTATTCTGGTCACCTCATTACAGAAGGAAGTGCAGACTTTGGAGGGTGCCGAGGAGGTTCATCAATACGCTGCCTGAATTCGAAGGCATATGTCATCAGGAGGGGTTGGACAAACTTGGGCTGTTTTCTCTGGATCGTCCGAAGCAGAGGGGAGACCTGATAACTGTTTATAAGATTATAAAAGGCAGGGAAAGGGGTGACACTTACCCGAGGTCATAATGCCCAATATTAGAGGACATGCATTTCGGGTGAGGGGGTAATTTCAAAGGAGATGTGCGGGGCAAGTTCTTTTGAACGGAGCGAGGTAAGTGCCTGGAATGCTCTGTCAGGCCTGGTGGTGGAGGGACATACGATAATAAGAATTTAAGAGGGTTTTGTATAGGCATAAGAACGTGCAGAGAATGGATGGACATGGACATTTTGTAGGCAGCAGGGATTCGTTTAGTTAGGCATTAAATACTGTTTCAATTAGTTCAGCACAACATTGTGGGCTGAAGCGCCCTTTCACGCTGTACTGTTCTATGTTCCATATTCAGTGTTCTATGTTCATATCACCAGTCAAGCAGACTCCCTTCAGTCTGAATCATTAACACCATTTTTGTTAATTCTTACTCGGCCAATTCCCTTCAACCCCGTCCAGCCACAGTGAATACCCGGAGGGTTGAATCGGAGACTTGAAATCCGATGTGAATTTCAGGGAAGTCACGAACTCTGCTCGCGCAATACAGGCTCAGTGGAGTGGAAGTTTGGCAGATTTTCCTCATTGGTGCCTGAACTGAAATGAAGCAGGAAAATAGAAATCTACTGCTCCATCGCTTCTCTCAGAGGCGCCTGCAAACCCAGATGTTTCTTTCTATCTGTCTGTCTGCCTGTCTGTCTCCCTATGTCTCTATCTCTCTGAATCTCTCTCCGTCTGTCTGTCTATTTATCTCTCTATCTATCTGTCTGTCTCTCTCTTTCACTCCCGGCCCTATCAGATATGCTTCCGTTTCAGCTCCATTGGACACCTTGAATGCATCATCAGTACAATCCTGCATTAATTCAGAAGAGATGTGCACATTTCAATCTATTTCACCTGGACGTTGACGCAGTGAACCTGGGTCAGCTATACTGTATTCACCCTGCCTGAACCAACCATGAAAGTCGCTGCACAGTCTGAAGCAAAAACTGTTATGAAACGAGCAACATGCATGGAGACTGAAACTGAGTCAGATACTTTGTTTCAGTGTTCACCAGACAGAGTGACGTTGATATTTGTGAGGATAGCATACGACAGGCTGATACGCGAGGGCATGTCGACCTAAGGAAAGAGCATGTGCTGGAACTTCCGAAATTCATCAGGATTGTTCAGTCACCGGGACCGGACGGGATATATCCAAAGTTATTAAGGGAAGCGAGGAAAAAGATTGCTGTGCCTTTGCCGATGATATTTGCGTCCTCACTGGCCACAGGAGGAGTGCCAGATTATTGGAGTGTGGCAAATATTGTTCCTTTGTTTAGAAATGGAAGCAGGGATAACTCTGGGAATTACAGAGCAGTGAGTCTTACTTGACTGGTGGGAAATTGTTGGAGAAAATTCTCAGAGACAGGATGTATGGGCATTTGGAGAAGCATAGGCTGATTCGTTTATGGGTCTTGGAATTTATTATTGCCACTTGTACCGAGGTGCAGTGAAAAAACCTTGTCTTGCACACCGATCGTACAGGTCAATTCATTACACAGTGCATTTACATAGCGTTAGGAAAGAGTGCATTGAGGTCGTATAGATAAAAAACAATAAGGAGTGCAGAGAAAAGCGTCAAGAGGTGCAGAGAAAATGCAGTACAATAAGGTGCAAGGTCACAACAAGGGAGAACCTGAGGTCAGCATTCATCTCATAGTATAATAAAAACGTTCAATAGTCTTATCACAGTTGGATAGAAGCTGTCCTCACGACTGGTGGTATGTGCCCTCAGGCTCCTGTATCTTCCACCTGATGGAAGTGGAGAAGAGAGCGAATCCCCCCGGTTTGTGGGCTTCGATTATGCTGGCTGCTTCGACAAAGCTTCAAGAGGTTAAGGCAGTGTCCAAGGAGGGGAGGGTGGTTCCCGTGACGCACGGGGCTGTGTCCACAACACTCTGCAGCTTCTTGCGGTCCTGGGCGGTGTAGTTGCCGTCCCAAGCCGTAATACATCCAGATAGGATGCTTTCTCTGGTGCATGGATAAAAGTTTGTAAGGGTCAAAGGGGACAAACCGAATTTCATTAGCCGCCTGAGGAGATAGAGGAGAAGGTGAGCTTCGTGGCGTGGCATCCACGTGATTTGACGAGAACAGTGGTGATGTTCACTCTGAAGAACTTAAAGCTCTCAACCCTCTTGACTTCAGCACCGCTTATGTAGACAGATGCATGTACACCGCCCGTTACCTGAAGTCAATAACTCGGTCTTCTGTTTTGTTGACATTAAGGGAAAGGCTGTTGCCATGACACCACTCCACTAAGCTCTCTACTTCCTGTACTCCGACTCATCGCTGTTTGAGATACGGTCTACAACGCTGGTATCATCTGCAAAATTGTAGATAGAGTGAGAGTAGAATCTGGCCATACAGTAATGAGTATATCGGGAGTAGAGTAGAGGGCGAAGGACGCAGCCCTCTGGGCACCAGTGTCGAGAATAATCTGCTGGAGGTATTGCTGCCTATCCGCACTGATTGCGGTCTGTTGGTTAAAAAGTCAAGAATCCACTTACAGAGGGAGGTGTTGAGTCCTAGGTCTCGGAGTTTGGTGACGAGTTTGCTTGGTATTATAATATTGAAGGCAGAGCTGTAGTCAAAAACCAGTAGTCTATCGTCGGTGTCTTTACTGTCCAGATGCTCCAGAGCTGAGTGTAGGGCCAAGGAGATGGCGTCCTCTGCAGACCTGTTCAGGCGACAGGCGAAGGGAGTGAATCTAGATTGTTTGGGAGGCTGGAGGTGATGCGTGCCATGACCAGCCTCTCAAAGCACTTCATGATAATGGATGTCAGAGCTTCTGTTCGGCAGTCATTAAGACATGTTACCTTGCTTTTCTTCGGTACCCGGCATGATAACGGTCTTCTTAAAATAAGTGGGAACCTGAGATATAGGCAGGGAGATGTTGAATAATTCTGTAAATAATTCCGCCAGTTAATGAGCACAAGATATGAGCACACGACCAGGGATACCATCTGGGCCAGATGCTTTCCTCGTGTTCACTTTACGAAACACTGATCTTACGTCCTCAACGGTGATCACGGGTTCAGTTGCATTGGAGGCTATCAGGGCGGTTCGTGACAATCCACTTCCCCTCTGTTCAAAACGCGTATAGAATGCGTTAGTCTATGCGTTGCTAACTATACAGCCCGTATTCGTCTTGTTGCCTGGTATGGCATGTAAGGCCTGCCATAACTGGCGGCTTCTGGGACTCAAATTAGAGTCGGTATTGCCTCTTGGCATTCCTGATAGCTTTCCGATGCTCATATCTCTTGTACAGGTCAGGATCACCAGATTTGTGTGCAGCATTCACTATTTCAGCAGGAAGTGGATCTCTCGGTTCATTAATTGGATGCCTGTTTGGGATCCACCGTATTGTTGGCTTTGTGAGGGGCATGTCGTGCCTCGCGAGTCTGATTGAATTATTTGAGCATGTGACCAAAGCACATTGAGAAATGTAGAACAGTGGATGTGGTGTTCATGGATTTTCGTAAGGCGTTTGATAAGGTTTCTAATGGAAGTCTCATTCAGAAAGTCAGAAGAATGGGATCCAGGGAAACCTGGCTGTGTGGATTCAGAATTGGATCGCTAATAAACGACAGGGGTGTTGTGGTAGATGGAGTGTATTCTGTCTGGAGGTCGGTGACCAGTGGGTGTTCCGTGACGATCTGTCTGGGACCCTTGCTCTCAGCGATTTTTATAAATGACTTGGATGAGGATGTGGAAGAGTGGATGCGTAAGTTTGCCTATTATACAAAGGTTGGTGGCGTTGTGGATAGTGCAGAAGGTTGCTGTAGATCACAACAGGATATGGACAAAATGCAGTGCTGTGCTGCGAAGTTGCAGAAGCAGTTCAACCCGGAGACGTGTGAAGTCAAATTCTTCAGGAGATCGAGTTTGAAGGCAGAATACATGGTTAATGACAGGACTCTTAGCCGTATGGAGGAACAGAGGGATCTTGGGGTCCACGTCCATAGATCCCTCAAGGTTGCCATGCAGGTCGATAGGGTTGTTAAGAAGGCGAATGGAGTGTTAGCCTTCATTAGTTGATGTATTAAGTTCAAGAGCCGCGATGTAATACTGCAACTCTATCGAGCTTGATCAAATTTGGAGAATTGTATTCTGTTCTGATCGCCTCATTGTAGGAAGGGTGTGTAATCTTGGAGATTGTGCAGAGGAGATTTCCAGGATGCTGTCTGTATTGGAGAGCATGTCTTATGAGAGAGGTTGAGTGAGCTGGGAATTCTCTCTTTGAAAGGAAGGAGGATGAGAGGTGACTTGATAGATGTGTACAAGTTAATAAGAGGCACAGATCGAGTGGACAGTCAGAGACTTTTTTCCCAGGGCAACAATAGCTCACAGGAGAGGACATAATTTTAAGGTGATTGGAGGAAGATATAAGGGGGGTGTCAGGGGGAAGTTTTTACACAGAGAGTGGTGGTTGCGTGCAACACGATGTCGGTAAAGATTGTGGCTGCAGATACCTTCGCGACATCTAAGATATTCTGAGATAGACACATGAATGGAGAGTTATGTGGGAGGGAAGCGTTAGATTGATCTTAGAGCAGGAGCAAATCCTAGCATAACATTTTAAGCCAAAGGACCTGTACTGTGCTGTAATGTTCTATGTTCTGGTTGATGACCTTCCGTGGCAGTAGAAAATTTTGTTGACACTGTACCTTGATCAAAATCTCTCCTTACCTTCATCACATTCACAGATTCAGTACGACAAAAACTTGAAGCATTTCAGATGTGTTCTTGGAAGCGGAAGCAAAGAAACTGCAAGGTGGATTATACAAGTTGCCTGAGTCGCTAAATGCATAGCAGAAACGATATCTCGTGGATAAATGTGAGTTTATCCATTTCGGAGGAAAAAGAATGAAAGGTTGGGTATTATTTACATCTTGCCAATTTTGGAAATACTGCCTTCTTAAGTCATGCGGGTGATATTTTTTACACAAGTCACTGAATTCAGCTTATAAGTGTATGGATATATGAACATTTATTGAAAGAAGAATTGAGCACAGACGCTGGATGTCTCACAGCAATTACATTGGGGCATTCAGAGACGACAGCTGGAGTATTTCGTGCAGTTTCGGTCACATGACCTGAAAATGGAAACTATTGCCAACAGCGAGGCCAACGAAGATTCACCAGGCTGATTCCATACCTCGTTGAATGCGGTAATGTAACCAGATACAACAATAAAGAAGGCATGTGGTATGCTTTCATTCGCTGGTCGGAGCATCGAGTATCATGTCAGAAAGTCATGGTGCAATTTTATAAATCCTTGGTTTGGCCACACTTGGACTATTGCGTGCAGTTACAGTCGTGCCATTACAGGAAGGCCATAGAAGCTCTGTAAAAGGGTGAAGAAGCGGTTTACAAAACTGGAGCCTGGATTAGAGGGTAATAAAAAAAAAGTTGAATAAAGCTGGATTTCTTTTTCTGGAACGTGGGAGGCTGCGGGGAGAACTCACAGAATTGTATAAAATCATGAGAGGCAGAGAAAGGGCAGATAGCTCGAACCAAGGCAGAAATGTCGAATATGAGAGGGCATGATTCGATGTGAGAGGCTGATGTTTAAAGGGAATGTTCGGGGCAAGTTTCTTTTACGCTGAGGTTGGTGGATGCCCTGAGTGCATTGCCGGTAGTCGTAGTAGAAGCACCTTGGATGGTGGCGTTCAAGACGCCTTTGGATAAGCTGGTGAATATGTTGGAAATGGAGAGATAGGGCTCATGTGCAACTTGATGGCATCAGTTAAATCATAGTGGGAACTGACATTGTGGGCCGAAGGGCCTGTTCCTGTGCTGTACTCTTCCATGTTACATATCTTTGAGGAGACAATGGGATCAACAATGAATGTATTCACCAAGGTTGGAGGAAGGAGAGAAGATCTGGAGGTGGAAAATTCCAGCAGGTTTCGACGGGCTCAATGCAGGGAGGACGTGTCCCGTGGCTGCGGTATCTGGAACCAGGGGACACGTTTTGAGAATAAGCGGAACATCGGTTGTGAATGTGACGGAGATAAAGTTCTTCTCCCAGAGCGGTATCAATGTGTGGAATTCTCCATGCGAGGGGACTGTGGAGGACAAGTTGCTGAAGATATTTGGGAAGGTGGTAGAGAGATTACTGGACCCAAAAGGCATGAACGGGTTTAGGTTGTGAGATGGAATATGTACTGAAACAAAGGTCACAATTGCCGAATAACACATTTATCTCGCCAGATTTACACCTTTCTGAGTGTCTGCTGAATAGGGGGCGCGTTCTCTCAGCGTGCATTTTATTGCTTTGACTCATTGCTCCTGCCCAGTGTCCGTTTCAATCCTCATTTTCACCTCTTCCAGTTGTAACTTGTTTTGTAGCTTTAGTGTAAGGGCTCTCTCACCATCGAGTGAGAGAAAGTCTGACACAAGTGTGGATAACCTATCAAAGAGTTAATGACTATGATACAATCACACTGTATATTGAACGTGCAATACTGTCCCAATTTTATTCTCACAGTTTATTGGTTTCGGAGCCTAAATTATTCAAAATTTCTTAATGTATTTCAAGCTTAACCTCTGAGTTTGAAGCGAATGTGTTTGCAGCACTGCGGACCGAGCAAAACACAGAAAGATGTAAAACTAGTCGAATTAAGTCGGCACATCGGCAGTAGCGAATCGTTTGACAGAATCGGAGAAATGAGGCTGCGCCTGCTTTTCGTGTCGCAGCGATGCATCAGAAACCAGCATTTCGTCTTGGATACGAGTGAAATGTGATTAACAGATTCTATCAATTTTTCGCCACGTTCTCTTCGAAACATATCGCTTGTTTGTGGATAAACATGATGCAGCACAAGCGGAACTGTCAAAGTTGTTGACGCGCTGCTCAGGTGCCTGAAGTAATGTTTATGTTTCTGTTTTTCTTTTCTGATCCCAGGGGAAAAATCTCCCTGTAACATATGTAACCTGTCTCTGTAACGCGCTGTAAGTTGGATTCCAGCACAGAGGACATCACATCACATCTCCGCCAGGATGAGAGTTCCACTCAGCGCGTATCCGTTTTCCGTGCTGCCTCCAATCGCACGGGCAGAGATTATTTATTGCTCGATTATAGCAGCCTTTGGAGTTCCGGGTAAGTGATTACATTCACTTATGAAAGTTACGAATCGGCGATACAAGTTTCCCCCCGTTATTAACCCGGCACCAATCCGAAGTTTTGTTTTCTTGCCTGCAAATAATTCAAAGGCGAAATAAGCAGTGGCCATTTCTTCCTGAATATTTGGTTAATGGGGAAAATCTTCCGTTTTTTTGCAAGTATTTCCACCATATTGCGTTTTACTCAACGCACTGAGTAAAACTGATGCTATTCACTTTATTATTTCAAAGGATCTACTGATCACCCCTTCCTCCCGGTTACTCTCGGTAGTATCTCGTCACAACTACCTTGTTCTCAATTTGAAAAACGATCTATTGCCCGGTTACTGAGTACAGGCACGTCTCCACCCGCTGATGACTGCACACATACCTGTGAGTGTGGACTGTTCGGAGAGTGACGGCAGTGCCATTGATCAGGAGATCCCGCCTGTTTGAAAGGCAAGTACAGGACTCTATCCGCAGTCATCCCAGCCCCTGACGACGGTAGATTTACACTCAGAACAGGAACACAAAATCACAGCCTGATCCACTCAGCTGAAGGGTTAATATACATCTCCGCATTTCTCTTTCCAAGCGGTAGGAGACAACTGCCTCCTGCAACAATTCTTCCTGCAGCAATAGCGCTGCTGCAAGGGATCCATTGCACGTCGATAAAATGCCTGGATTTCTCGCTTCACTTCAGACAAACACTTTCATTTCATGACAAAACCCTTGCAACCTGATACTGGACCTTAGCGCTGAACAATTTTGTCCGCCCTCTTGAATTACTGCATCCTGTAAACTTATTTTCAAATCACCGTTATTTTGATACATCTGTAATATCTCCCCAAAGACCTACAGACGCTTTTCCAAAGACCCTTCCACTCCGCCTCCCACACGCCTTTTTCTCATGACTTGAATATTTTCAGTTTCTGGCACAATGTCGAATTGAGTCTGTCGGATTCCGACACTCTTTGTGGAGATGTCTTTAACTCTCCCACTTCCCCTGCCTTCCGTTTACCCTGGTCATCTCTGTTCTTCCGAACCATGTCGCTGCTTATTGCACCTAGGTAGTCAATACTTATCCAATCCGTCTCTATTAGTCTCCAGATGCTGCCAACAATCTGTGCACTCCTTGCGGCAGCTGCCTCAGTTCCAACAGGATGCGTCATTTCCTCTATTTGTTCTGCTCGTTTCCATTTTTCCATTTACCGCCCCCGCTCTGCCCATTCTGGCGTCACAGCCCTGACTGTGTTCGTCGGCCTCCGCGGGGATGATCACATCTCCCATTATCCACCGTCCACGATATGTGCTAACTTTTCAGACAACACGCGCTCTTTCGAAAATATAACATACTCGAAAAAAGAGTATCACCCTCCACTCCGGGGAGAAACAGTGACTCATTGCTGAAACATCACCGTGTCGTTCCCTTGGTCCACCTCCGGACTTGTATCATCACTGTCCCATTCAGCCCATTGGCCTCAATATTGCGGATCAACAATGTTCGTACGACTTTGCTAACAATTTTGATTTAAATGCACGAGGCAACGTCCCTGAGGCTCTTTTTTTCTCCTTTTTTTTAATATTCACTAAAAGCACTACAAAAGACAAACAGTGTCAATACACTACATCTAATACAGAGAAGAAGAAACTACGCAACGACATACTACGGTAGAGAAAGCAAACTAATACTACCGAAACACACACGCGACTCTACACCCGTCAACGCGACACTTAAAACAAGAATCGCGTCCGTACCGTCCACAGCACACGCGATCCCGTGAGGGGCCCACCGAGCGCGGAACTCGGCTAGGGTGCCCGTGGAAACCGTGTGCTCCCTCTCTTGACGCACCCGCGCGCGCACGTAAGCGCGGAAGACGGGCAGGCAGTCAGGCCGACCTGCCGTTACCCTCGGCCGCCCGCCGACGCGTTCCGTGGATGGCCAGCTTGGCCAGGCCCAGCAGGAGACCCACCAGGAGATCAACCGCACGCCCCTGCCCGCGCCGCACCGGGTGCCCGTAGACCAACAGCGTCGGGATGAAGTGCAACCAGAACTACAGCAGCAGCCCCTGCAGATAGTCAAAGAAACGGCTGCAACCTCTCGTACTCCGCGTACGCGTGGTACACCGTCTCCTCCCGGCCGCAGAACTGACAGGCGGCCGGGGTGTCGGTGAACAGGCTCAATAATCGGTTACACGGCACGGCCCGGTGCAACACCCTCCACCCCAGGTCCCCGATGTACAGCGGAAGGACTCCTGCGTAGAGAGACCCCCACCGGGGACCGCCCTCGCCGCCCGCCGGCAAGACGGACCGCCACGGAGTGACCGGCCGGAATACCAGGGCGAGGAAGTGAAAGGTGTGCAGGAGCAGCCCGTACAAGAACCGCCTCGGCGCTTCGCGGAACGGCACCGTCGGCGTGTCCGCCAGGCAGCTCAGGTTGTGCCGCGCCGCCTCCCGCGAGAGACGCCGGGCCCTGGGCCCAACCACCAACTCCGGCGGGGCCGGCGTTTGACGCGGCCGGGACACCCCCGGCGCGCGCCGCGACCGGAGGGGGAGCGGCCGCGCTCTCGCCGCGCGAAACCGCGCCCCACACCCGCATCAGATCCCGGTGGAACCCGGACAATTCCCGTGGGGCGGCTCGGTCGACACCCGCCGCCGGGAGACGCGCCCCCTACCGGAGGCAGAGTCCCCGGCGGAGGAAGTAGAAGGCCAGCGCGTGCCACCGCGGGGGATTCTCCGCGTACAGGTGCCTCTGCAGCTTCCGGAGGCGTAGGGCCGCCAGCTGGGTGCGCACGCACACCAGCGAATGACCCCCCTCCGCCGACGAAAGATTCAGGACCGCCACGGAGACCCAGTGCCTCCGGCCGCCCTCCCTGAGTCTCTTTCTTCATCTTTTACCGCAGAACTCATCATCGGGTCAGTCTGACAGCATTTCTCAACAACTAATCTGTTTGTTATTTTAGCTCATTCTCAATCTTCGAAGGGCACCGATCCCTTTACACGCACCTCTGTGCATTCGCACTCAGACTGAATTTATTATCGAGATGGTATCTGTTCCGCCAGTTGCAGTGTCACTGTCAAAACTCTCGTTGTTCGTCTTTCCGAAGTTCACTCCTGGTTGGTACAGTTTGACTCCTGACCTCATGCTTTAACAGCGTGTTTCACCGTGAGATGATTTTCTCAGCCATGCATTGAGAAGATGATTTAAAATCCAAAACACTCCAATCACTCTCCATCCATCCCCCCCCCCCCCCCCACACTGCTGCTCAGGCCTGAGCTCTGTTCGGGCCACGCCAGTAACTTCATCTTTCCCGCGGTATTTCTGCTGATATTACTGTTCTCCAGATCATTTGGCTACCGGCGATTACCTCAAACATGCACTAAATTCTTCAGCGCTTCCCAGCAGTTCAGTTACCATGTGGGAGAATCACCAAGAAAGTCCTCGGGGACGACGTTTCGTCAATTCTTTACTTCTTGCTTAGTTTTCATTTTGGTGCATAACATTAAATGTTTGTGTTACGAGTTTTTTCAGTGAGCAGTTCCACCGCAAGTAAAGTGCGTGTGCTCAACCCCGATCTCAGAGTGAAGTCGTGTATTCAATGACAACTGTAACTGAATATATTAATGCATTGTGACTGACGATTTCCAATTGTTACCATGTCACAGCCAACGTGGTGTCGATTGTGATCCTGTCCCGGGGAAAATGCGGCCTCTCCAAATGTGTCTGTCGGTACCTCGTGGCCATGGCAGCGGCAGATCTGTTGGTCGTTGTCACTGACGTGATACTGTACCGGTTTAATGACTTTTATTTCCCAACAAGTTTCCTGTTCATTACACAAGTGTGCTCATTCCATAAGGTGTTGAATCATGTCGTCACTGACATTTCCGTGTGGTTGACACTCGCTTTCACATTTGATCGACATGTGATGATTTGTTGTCAGAAAATGAGGATTAAATATTGCACCGAGAAAACTGCAGCCAGGGTGATAGCGACAGTGTGTCCACTCTTCTGTTGTAAAAATATTCCGTAGTACTTTGCATTTGAACCTTTAGTTACAGAGCACAACTTACCTTGGAGCTGTCATGCAAAACGAGAAGTATATACTGAACTCGCATGGGTGGTATTCACCCGGATTCACCGCTGTCTGATCCCTCTGCTCCCGATGTTCCTGATCACGATGCTGAATGCTCTGACAGTCGGCCACATTTTAGCTGCCAGTCGTGTCCGCAAGAATCTGATAAGCAGCAGGACTGATGCGAATCACAATGATGGTGAAATGGAAAATCGAAGGAAATCCATCATCTTCCTGCTTGCTATATCAGCCAACTTCATGTTACTTTTGATGCTGTATTTGATATTTTTCCTGTGGATGCAAATTACTAAGCGCTATTTTTCAACCAGTTTCACTGACCCGATGTTTATAGCGGACCAAGGCAGCTACATGGTCCTGCTTCTGAGCTGCTGCACAAACACTTGTATTTACGCAGTGACTCAGACAAAATTCAGAAGGGAACTGAATAACTTGATGGGATATCCGCTGAGAATAATATTTAAATATGTTAAGGATGTAAAATGTTGAAAATATTGCAGCAATTCCGAGCACGACGTCTCAACGACATTTATTCTTCCATTTCCTCTGAGGCCCGTCTGCTTCACACACATCTGAGGGCAAATACTTCGTATTTCTGTATTTTCAGTTGTTGAACACGACAGAAGTTTTGGCCTTTGGTAAATGCTGAGAGACCAAGTGGTCGTGGATTTAAATCATAATGCAGCACATAAATATATTCTGAAACGTGTTTTGTTGTTGAGTCTGATAGGAAAATACGAAGTTCTGCCCTAACTTATCATTAGGGCTCGAGCGAAACAGTGCAAAAATACATATTTAATGCATTTAGAAGGAGAGGTCATGCAAACGTGTGCGGATTCGCTTCAGGAAAGTAAAGCACTGATGATGACAAAGGTAACATGTTGCCTTCGCCTTTTCCTTTTTTGCCGCCGACCTCGCCATCAGCAGCAGCGCTGCGCTCATTTATTTTGGAACTTTTGCAATGCAGTTTTTCGTCGTGAATTCACTCGTGTCTCAGGACAGTGGTTTCCGCCGCGAGTCCAATGGACGTATCGAAGAGAAATGCTGGTCCCAGCGACAATATCTCCGTCTGAGTTATCATCTTAGTTTATTTCCCCTGGAGCGTCGGAGGCTGTGCGTCGGCCTGACAGAAGTATATGCAAAGAGGACAGACATGGATAGGATACAGAGTCTGAGTATTTTACCCCAGTGGAAATGTCAGATAGTCGAGGGCAGAGATTTAATGTGAGAGGGACAGTTGAAAGGAGATTTACAAACCAAATCTGTCAAACACAGATTGTTCGGATCCCAAAACGCGCCGCCAGGTTATGTGATAGAAGCTGATGCAACTGATGCAATAACAACGTTTCGGAAACATTTGGACAAACACATGAACGGGCAGGGAATAAGGGGGTGGAGACCATGTGCAGGCAGATGGGATTTCTTCAACGTAACAATGATCGGTAGAGACATTGTGGGAAGAAGGACCTGTTCTTGTGCTGTACCGTTCTCTGTCTGTTTTATGCATCGACCCGGTTTGAAAAGGTAATTCCACAAATCACATGACTGGAATCTTTTTACAGAAGGTTGGTATCCAAATCTATGAATCTATGAACTGCTTAAAACCAAAAATTGCAAAAATGGAATCAAGTTGATAATGTGTGTGTGTGTATGTGTGTGTGTGTGTGTGTGCGTGTGCGTGTGCGTGTGTGTGTGTGTGTGTGTGTGTGTGTGTGTGTTTGTTGTGCTACGTCTGGACAGGGTGTAGAGTAAGATCTGCAGAATGCCTCCCATATGGAGCATTTCGTTATGAAGAGAGATTAGATAGTCTGTGTTTGCTCTCCTGGAGCGGGATAGGCCGAGGTGTGACCCGCAGGGTTGCGCAAAGTTACAGGAAGGGGGCGGACAGTCAGAGTATTTTGCCTTTAGTGCACAGGTCTCAAAAAAGGACATAGTGATCAGTTAGGATGTTTCAAAGGGATCAGACAGGCCTTTTTTGCACTAAAGGCTGGTTTCAATCTGGAAGGCGCTGCCTCAGGATATGATAGAGGAGGAGACACCTTCCAGAAGAAGGTGACGGACCAAATACAGATAATGGTAACTGAATAATTCGCGCAAAGCTCTGCATGTTCCGGGCTGGCTGGGGTGCTGTGTTACAGGTCGTTATGGTTCTCTGACCCCATGAGACTGGATGTGTGTCTGGTCACGGCCCACACTGTGTTTGAGAGTTTTAAAAGAGAATAATCCAACCCCAGCCAGATGCTCATTTGACTGGTCACCCCCGAACTAATAGAAGGACGGACAGGGATTTCAGTAACAGATGAGCAGTGGGCAGGCCGATTGAAGTCACGTTTTTGTCAGCTGTCTCAAAAAATCACACTGAATTTGGTTACCGGTGGCATTAAAACGCACTGCTTTGTCCAGTCCCACAATATCCAGGCACTGTTTGGCTGCTAAGATTAAAATCGGTTGCATTCAGTGATTACAATCATATATCCATGCATTCGGTTTCTCTTCGAACTCTTGAGCGGCAACTAAACAATTGTGTTTTTCGTTTATTTGCCGACCAGAAAATTAAGAACGGGGCAGAAGGACCAGAGATCCCCAAACATTTGAGGGTGTCGGTTAGAGCAGGTGTCCTGACACATTGGGGACTGACAGCAGAGCACATCCGTGTACTGTCTGTGCAGATGGATTCCCAAATTGCGCTATATCTGTGGGGTCCATTCACGGTTCAGTACAAAACGATATTTGTTCTGTTCAAACCTTGTTGACTTTTGTTGGAGGGCACAATGCAGGACATGTAATCAGTGCTGTCTACTTCCGCTTGAACACATAAGTGCATCGATGTAACTTCAAATTTAGTTCCGCCGTGTGCCGACCTGTCATGGTTTGAAGGAACATCACAGAATTACGTCCGCAAAGACTTTCCTCCTACCTTGTTTTCAAGAATTGAAGCTAAGACGGTGATGGCAATTTTCTCGGTGGCTGACAACAGCTGCAAATGTTTGACATTGCATTGAGACGGCTTTATTCTGCAGGCATAACTGTGAGGGAATTTCATGGGGCAGTATGAAGAACACATCTGCTATTATCTCTTTCTCACCGGGGCAAGTGGTGGAGAGAGATTGAGTGAGATAGAGAGAAGAGAGAGACAGGCAGACAGACAGAGGCAGAGAGACAGAGACAAAGATAGAGTCAGAGTGTTCTGAGCTATTTTGATGATTTGGAGGGACTCCCACCCGCTAGCTTATGCAGAACCTGCTCTTTCACATCTGTTCCAGCTTGTTTTGTGTTAATGCGGTCAAATCCCGTTGCCCTGCTGTGTGTTGTTCCTTGCAGAGGACACAGCTTCCGCCGGGCAACTGTGATGTCAGCCTAGTTTGAATCGCGCTGAAACAGTTTATCCAAAACCACGTGACAGCGCAAGAACTTTGGAGGAAAACAAATCTCAAAACCTATTTTTAACACATCAAATGCAGTATGTTATTTTCCATCATTTCCCCGAAGGGTGGGTTAAGAATGTGTCCGTTTGCTTTACCTTAAGGACACGATATTAATTGAATGACGAAAAAAGCCGAAAAGGGAGATCACAGTCAGAGATCTAGAGAAAAATCACTCGGTAACACGTTCTGTTTTGCAATCAGGGGAACAGAGGCCACATTAACATAAGATCGAGAAAGGAGAAAAATGCAAACATTGTGGATGCTGAATCCTCTGTGTGGAGCTGAGAAGAGAGCGGACAAAGTTGCCGAGATACTCAGCACGCCACGAAGCAAATGCCGGAAGAGAACAATTTTAACAATTCACGCCTGTGTCTTCCAATATAAATGGGACAACTGGGATAATCTGGGGTAAGGAGAACAAATTAAAGGCCCGTCATTCCAAAATCTGTGGATCTGCTGGAGGAGAATGCTAATATTGTCGGTTAAGTCGATATGAAGGAGGAGAAGGTGCATTGAAAAATGTTCAGTTGAGAAAGGTCCAGGCGCTGATGCAATATGTGACAGCGTATTGAAGGAGGCAAGAAAGGAGATTCATGGAGCCTGGACAGAGATCCTTATGTCCCCTTCAGCCAAGGGCGAGGTCTCATATGACAGGAGAATAGTCAATGTTGTACCTTTGTTCAATAAACGCAACAGAAATAACTCAGGGATTCCATTGAGCCTTACATCAGCAGGGGTGGGTGGCGGGGTGGGGGGGGGGTGGTTTGGGTAGTGATATTTGGCGAATTGTCTTTGGGAACGTATTTACTCGCATTTTGAAAAGTGTCGACATATTTCGGACACTCAGCACGGCTATTTGCGGGAGCGGTCATGTCTCTCAATGTTGACTTTGGTTTTGAGCAAGTGCCGAAGATAATTGATGGAGCCAGGGCAGTGGATATTGCACAGATGGAATTTAATAAAGCATTTGGCAAGGTCCCTCACAGTATGCCTGTCCAAAAGAATTCATCACATATTATCCATGGTAATATAAGATAGATTTCAAATTCATATGGGCAGAGAAGATTGAGCCTGGAGATCGAGAGCTGTTTTCTTCATGGTGGTGCGTTCAGTTGTGTTCCCTGAGTATCAGTGCTGGGAGCTTCCTTATGATTCGAATGAAAATGTAGATGGTCTGATCAGTTTTAGACACCAAAATTGACAGAGTTGTGAATAGTGAGGACGATTGTCAAATACTACAGCAGGATGCAGAAGAGTTGGAAATTTAGATTAATCAGCGGAAGTGTGAGGTTGTGCATTTTGGAAGATCAAACACAAGAGGAAAGTATACAGTGAACGCGGGATCCTTAGCAGCATTAATGTAAGAAGGGATCTTGTGGGACATGTCCATAACTCAGCCACAGTCGCATCACAAGTGGACAGGACGATGAAGGTCGTGAACGGCACGCTTGCACTGATTTCTCGGGGCATTAAGTACAATGCTGCAGCTCTGGAAAGGGCGTCGCGGCATGTCAGGGGGTACAAAATGGGTTCACCGGGCTGTTGCCTGATAGGAATAGAATCGCTTTTAGAAAATGTTGTCGAAACCTGGATTTTCCCTACTCTGGAGAAATCGCGACCTGGAAGAAGTATATGAAATTATGAGCGGTCTGGATAAGAGAGGTAGTCAGAGTGTTTATCGAACATAGCACATGGGGAGTAAATCCAGGAAAGGGCGCTTCCGCCCAGGACGTCTATGTTGTGCTTGCTCTGTGTACCCCCATTCCCTGCCTGTTCATGCTTCCATCTAAATGCTTCTTAAACGTTGCTGAAACATCTGCTTCCACCACTTCCCCTGGCAGCGTGTTCCAGGTACCGACCACTGTCCGGGTAAACAAACCTTGACACGTACATCTCCTTTACACTTTCCCCGTCTCAATTTAAAATTATGGTCTGCAGTATATGATATTTTAACCCGCGGAACATAAGGTTCTGACAACCTACCCAGTATATAACCCGCAATATTGTGTCCAATATGTCCTTCTTGCTAATACTCCGTTATCAATGCACCATCCTGATGAATCTCTTCTGCACCCTCTCCCTTGAGTCAGCTGGAGACTTGAGCCGGACCAGACTGGCCAATAACAGAGAGAACTCTGGGGGGGGGGGGGCTGGCTGGTTAATTATGTGACTTAAAATGACTTACAACCACCTGTGAATGTGACACAGAAATCAGTACCTGCAAAGGAAAGTATCACTGAATATCACACCAAGTGTCGAAAGCAGATAGAAAAGTGGCATGATATATGCGCCGCTCAGAGAGGAACTTTGTGTGCTTTTGGGTCTGAAGCACGGGAGGAAGGTGCTGATGGAGGAGACAGCAAATGAAGCGGTCAGATACGGTTATGACGATGACAGGGAGCCATCCCCAGATGATCCCCGCCAAGATACAACAAAAGGAGCCGTTGCAACTGAAGGGAACATCGGCTCCTCGTTACTGTCAGAGAGGGGGAGGCTGGTCAGGGAATCAAAACCAGACTATGAGAGAAATAACCCCCCTCCTGGTACCTGCAAGTGAAAAATATTAATTAGGATTTTGGGACATATATGCTGGGGATAATCCGAGGGAGCTGTTCCAGTCAACTCATCACATGACAGTCATGCGCGGCCGACATGATGCCGAGAAAAGAAAATTGATTATAGTGTGCTAGCATCAGAAAATACTCTCGGCTTTGGCAAAAGTATAGCTGAACGGTGGGCGAGCAAATGACGAGTTAAAGAATGCGATATCCACTCTTATGGGTATTAACAGGGTGGACCCCCTAGTTACGCCAAGTATATGTTTACAGAGAGGAGGCGAACACCCAACTGCATTTGAGTCCCGCCTATTGATGGTGTTCTAAGGGGTATGTGAATCAACATTAGATCGGGAAAGTGATCTCGCAAATAGATGGCTCCGCGCGTTCGTGTCTCACAGCACGGAGGAATCAGCAAAGGGCTTAGAACTGTTTAATCCTACAGACCTGGGCACGAAGGAAAATGGTTAGAGCATCGGAGACGGAGGGGCTGGGATCAGTATTTCCCGTAGACGTGTCCATTGGACACTCTGGTGGAAGCTACTGTTCGTGGACACGAGTGAAATCACGAGGAAAAACTTTGTTTGCGAAGTTCCAAAATAATTGACAGAAGCTCTGATGCTGATGGCGAGTTTGGTGGCAGTAAAACGAAAAGTGAAGTGGCATTTATCATCATCAATCCTTTATTGTACGCAGGTGAATCCATGCAAGGTTGCATTTTCCTTCCTTATGAAGGCATTAATTATTTATTTCCAAGCGTTCCATTGACCGAGTCTCAGAACATAACATCTTATGTTAATATCAGCCGAAACAAGGATACAAGGTTTGCAGTATATTTGTGTGCAGAATTGTTATTGAACTCCATAGACACGTGCTCTCTCCGCATTCAACTGAGGATAAGCCTTCGATCTTTTACAACTCATATTGGAGCAGGATTTGCCGGATGTTGCCCAGAGATGCGTCTTATGCAGACCGGACAATCGCTGGTCTCAACTAAAACAGGAGATGAAATTCTGCTGAGATGTCATGCCGGAATTCCGACATTATTTTCTTTTCTTAACATATTTCAATAATATTCTCAGCGGAAATTTCATCTCATTAGCTCTTTTGTGAATTTGCTCTGAGTAACTGCATAAGTACAAGTGTTTGTGCAGCAGCTCAAAAGCAGAACCATGCAGCTGGTTTCGCCCGCGATGAACATCGGGTAATTTAAACCGGTTAAAATAGCTCTTTTGTTGTGGAACCCGTTTGCTACTTAGTGTGTGTCCCTTTAAGGCGACTGACCGGTTGTGTGTCTGACTGGTGCGAGTGGGAGAGGAGAGCTTCTGTGAGCGATATAACTAGAATGATGCAGGCGTCTAAAAGCTGATTTATTGAAGTGCTGGCAACTGCAGAGAGATATCTGTGAGCGGATTCCTGAACCCAGCCACAGAGAGAGAGACAGAGAGATAGAGAGAGATAGCGAGAGAGAGAGAGAGAGAGAGAGAGAGAGAGAGAGAGAGAGAGAGAGAGAGAGAGAGAGAGAGAGAGAGAGAGAGAGAGAGAGAGAGAGAGAGAGAGAGTGAGAGAGACAGAGGGAGTTGGTAGCACTGAGTGCTTGCCTCAACATCGATGAGTGAAGCACAATCATTGTGACTGTCAATTAGCAATCCATACATGTATTTTTGGTGCAAACTGTGAAGTCTACTTTGTCGCTAACCTGTACCGGAAATCAGGTATATCTGTGGGCGGCAAATTGAGGCAAATTCCAGTTTCTTATAACATGCGTTATGTCAGGTCTATCCCCGTGTGGAATATCCACGCCGTTCTGCTTAACGCCTTCATGGACTGCTCTGTGTGATTCACTGTCACGTTCACCTTTGAAAGATTTGTAGCCATTTATTAGCAAAAACTGAAATGAAGGTATTCCACCGAGAGAACGGCAGTTACTGTTCTCAGAACGGTGACTGGGCTGAGCTGTGTAAAGAACGTATTGGTACAAGATGTCGAATTTAACTTGGTTTTATTACATGGCTGTCCTTGTTATGACCTTAATGACTAGGACAATAGTTGAATGTCTTCATTATATTCTCACCCCTATTGTCCCGTTTATTTTGATAATGGTCTACAATATTTTAACAGTCAGACACATTTTACTGGTCAGCCTAACTCGCAGGAGACTCCGGGGTCATAATAGCTGGAAGACTCCCGGAGACCGAGAGATGGAGAGCAGAAGGAAATCCATAATATTGTTGTTTGTCATCTCGGGAAAATTCATCCTACTGTGGCCGGTATTTACAGTTAAATTCCACAGGGAACCGGTTGTGGAGCTTGTGATATAATTTAGTTTATTTGTCCAGTTTTATAACCGAAATAGATTTCATGCTCCAGCTTCGGAGTTGCTGCAAAGACACGTGCATTTATGCTGTGACACAGACTAAGTTCAGGGAGCAGCTGAGGACTGTGGTGACATACTCGTTTCGTCTAACTGCAAATTTAATTAAACACCGTTCATGGAGCAATACGGCATGGATACAGAATTTACGGCCAACTAACCCGTGCTGACCACGGGGCCCACTCATCTAGTCCAAATTTTCTGCGTTCGACCCATATCCCTTTCAGTCCAGCGCCTCCATTGGCTTCAATTATACTATTGTATCTTTCTCAACCACTTATATAGCAGATCGGTTCATGTACTCAGCACCTTCTCCGTTAAAGCGTTGCCCCTCAGTTTCCTCTTAATTACTTCCCCCTCACCCTAAGCTTATGTCCCAAAGAATTGGACTCAGCAAGCCTGGAGTAAAGACTCTTATCACCCACTTTATCTCTGACATGATTTAATAATTTATATGAGATTGCAACTCGTTCTCTGACCTTCCAATGAATAAGGACCTAGCCTGGCCAAACTCTTCCTGCAACTCAGGCCGTATAGTCCAAGCAATATCGTCTGAACATCCACTGTAAGCGTTCCCGTTTAACACGTCGTTTCAATAACAGGGTGACCAAAACTGTAGACATCTACTCCAGGTGCGGTCTCAACAGCAACTTACATTACTGCATGATAATGTCCGAGCTCCTGTACTCAGAGCCCTGACTGATGAATGCCAGCATGTTAAACGCCTTTTTCACCACACTGCCAACATGTGATACCACTTTCCACTAACTATGCACTTGAACTCCCAGGTCCTCTGTTCCATTACACACCCTCGTGCCCAACTATTCATAGTACAAGTCGTAGTCTGGTTTGACTTTCTAAAATGTCTCACCTCACACTTATGTATGGAAATCCATTTGCACTCCTCGGCCAATTTCACGAACTGATCAAAATCCCCCTGTCATCTACGATAACCTTCTTCACTATCAACAACAACTCCTAATTTCGTGTCATCTGCAAACTTACTGATGCAGCCTTGTGCGTTCGTGACCAAATCATTTCTGCAAATAAGGACCAACAAGGGTCCAACACCGACCCCTGCTCCACAACACTAGTCAGCGGCCTCCATTCCGGATCAGTCTCCACAGCCGAACTACATCCAGCACCAACCTTTTTTTCATGTGCTCTCCGCCCCACTCTCCCTCGAAGTCTGTGGTCCGGAGATTGGAGAGTTCGACCGAATCTATTCATGATCTGTTGTTCTCTGAAACATTGCCAGCAAAACTTGTGTTATTTTTTCGTACCATATGCATGATAGTTTTCTCAGTTTGGCCAGTTCCCTTGCAGAACAGGGATGGTTGTTCGGGCACACAAATAAGTAAATTCTTCGGGAACTATGGCCGGTTAATGGCCGTCTTGCGAATCCACCGCCGAAAGTTGAACGTGCGGTAAAACTTGCTCCCTGAAACAGATCAGAAACTTTTCTTTCCAGTGCTTCATTAAGTACCGTTCACTCTTGTCAGCGACTGGAGAACAAAAAATATTTCGAGTAGATATAATGAAATCTCGGCCTGTTGATGGTCACCGCTGCCATCCGCTTCACCAGCCGAGACCACTGAGAGCACGATATCCAATGACCCTGCAACAAATAAATTTCTTTTGGTTTAACTATTAAATTAAATAAATGATTATTTATCCCATCAAGTAGCAAATTCATGGAAAAATGGAGAGATTCAGTACGGAGAAAATGCCGTTCGGCTGAGCGAGTCAGTGTTGTCCATCAGCCACACATTTGAACGGATCTTACACACCCACAATCTCAATTTGCGCCAGATGATCTGACTCACTTTCAAATTCGAGACAATCTACAGGCTCCTGGTAATCTACCACTCCACAAGTCTTTGGAATGTGGGACTCGGAGGAATTCCACGGAGTCAGAGGGAGGAAGGGCAAACTCGGCGCACTTTTCAGAGCGCTTGGTGTGGGGAATGAACCCGGGTCCCTGGCGCTGTGAGGCATCGGCTTTATCAGCCGAGCCACTGTGCTGATATATTATTATGTACAGTTGTCCTGGAACAAAAAAGTAATCTCATCAATACCATATAATCTGGCATAAGAAAATACTGTTATGCAATCACTTGCGCAGAGAAAACTAAACATAAAACGATCCACCTGTTACCCTGATGTGGTTCATGTTCAGTCAGATTTCGTACCGTGCAATAATCAGTCAAAAATCAAGTTTAGTTGCTCACCAGTTTATTCGAGCACGTTCAAGGAAATAACTCGGGCAGAGTTCCAAGATATCGAATCACAATTCATTCACCAATTCTTGTACCCAATTTAACCTGTTTCATTCAATGCGGACACATCACCAGTCATACAGACCAGAAAACATGGAACTGCACATATCGGTTTTGAGAGATAACTCAGATCGTGTGGGACCGTTATTGTGCGAAAGGTCAGCGGGATTATCGGAGGTCAGGAGGAATGCTGCGGTTCATTGCTGGTGGTTTTATTCAACACCAAGCACACTCTGTTTGTGTGTGTGTGTGTGTGTGTGTGTGTGTGTGTGTGTGTGTGTGTGTGTGTGTGTGTGTGTGTGTGTGAGAGAGAGAGAGAGAGAGAGAGAGAGGGGGGGGAGAGAGAGAGAGAGAGAGAGAGAGAGAGAGAGAGAGAGAGAGAGAGAGAGAGAGAGAGAGAGAGAGAGAGAGAGAGAGAGAGAGAGAGACCCGGACTATATATTCTCAGCAAAATTGGAGAGATTTCCGGGCATTCAGGGAGTAAAGGGTACGGAGACAGTTCTGATGGCATTGATTACTCGGATACATGCGAATGACGTAAATATGGGGGTTTTCGGACTAGTTAATATACAGAAGATATGAAAATTAGTGGAGTCGCAGACAGCCATATAATTACTCTGATGACGCAGCGGGACATAGATTGTCTGAAAAGTTGGGTGCAGCTGTGGCAACTGGAATTTAATTCAGACGAGTGCGAGGAAATATACCTTGGGAAGTCACACGATGGTAGGACGTACACAGTAAATAAAAAATGATCTGTGGAGAGTTGATACACATCGCGACCTCATATACAAATACATAGCAGCTTGAAAGCGGCGATACCGGTGGATGGGGCAGTGAAAGAGCCATGGTCGTTTCACTTTTTCCTCTTCATAAATACAGATAAATGTATCAAATGAAGAACATGCCACGTCTTGAGGCTCCACGTTTGTCCCGGTGGTCCCAATGTAAATTGCAAACATAATCAGTTTGACTTCAAAAGGACAGTTTTGTGAACAGTCCTGTGGACAGTGCTGTTGGCTGTATGCTGGCCCACTGCAGGGCGCTGGCTGCTTAGTAGATATGGTTTGCAAAGTCAACAACCATGAGTTGTTCTCGTAAACATCAGCGATACCTAAGACAATGGCCTAGATCAAACCAAGCGCCTGTGGCTGAGTTATCGTGCATTATTGTGAACGATTTCGGGGAAGGTTCCAGCATTCAATTCGATCTCAGTATACGTCCGATCCATTTTGACATTCTCGGGACATTTAATCCGTAGGTCTCCTTGCGTTATTTTTTTAATTTGCTTTGTGAGCCTGTCACTGTAAAAATTCCAGTTGTTCATTTTCTCCCTGAAACCTTCGGAAGATGCATGTAGCTTTGCACAGCTCTGTATCATTTTATGTGAGAGGGTCACATCGGCTGGAGTGAATGGTTGGACTTGCTAGCTTTGTTATATCCATGGGCTTATTGAAATATGTTGTGAGCGCTCTGCTGTTTCTTTCAATGTCCACTGTAAGCAGCATTCGCAGTTCATTCGCAGACTTCTCAGTCCGTCTGGTTTGCGATACATAGAGCAGAGAGAATTACAGCACAGGAACAAACTCTTCGGCGTACTGAAACTTTCCGACGATATTTCAAAATTAAACTATCCCAACTGCCTGCATATTGTCTTTCTCCCAACATTTCATGCCAGTTCAGATGCCTGTCTTATTGCCACTTGTGCACGTTCTGTTAGTATCGGCTTTCATCTCCCGCTGTGGGAGAACGTTCCAGGTGTCTACTACTTCCTGAGTAAAAAATATTTGCCACGCACATCTCCTTCAAACGTTCTCCATCACCTGAAGGCTACTTCCTACGGAATTTGACATTTCTACCATGGGATAAAATATCTTACGCCAATTCCTTTACATATTTCTTGTGGTGTGATGGCCAGAACGGCAAACAATATTCCACATGTGGCCTCACCAATGTTCTGTACAGATGAAACATAATTTGTCACATTTACACTCAATACCTCGACCGATGAAGGCACCCTGTCAACTTGTGTTCCCCCCTCACAGAACTATGGTCCTACACATCACGATCCGTCGCAATAAACAGTGATGAATATCATGAATCAATCTTTGTCTATCCAAATGCTGGTACACCCTATCCCTCAAAATCCCCTCCAGTAACTTTCCCACCACAGATGTCAGGCTCACTGAACTGTATAAAACTGGCTTCCACTGCACCTTCTGAAATAACTTTCGGTCACCGGGACTTCATCTGTGGCTAAAGATGATGTAAGTATCTCTGCAAGAACCTCTGCCATTTCTGCCCAGCTCTCAGGATGCCCCTGGTCAGCCATGTGGATTTATCTACTTCAATGTGGGTTAGGACCGCTAATATCTCGTCCTGAGTCACGTGTGTCCGGACCAAGCCATCACAACTCATTTGCCTCAATTTCTCAGCTTCCATACCGTATCCAACAGTTAAAACTGAGGCGAAATATTCGTTAAATTTTCACCTATCTCTTGTGGCTTCACGCACAGACAGCCATGCTGGTCTTCAGGAGGACCTAATCTTTCCCCAGCCACGTTTTCGCTTTTCATCTGTTTGTAGGTGGGTAACAGGTGATGCAACTCCAAATGACGGCCAGCCAACAATAAACTCCATACTCTTATTTTTGTGCTGTTCATATTCCGCAACAAAATATTGTGAAAATATTCTGCATTTACAGGATAAAATGCAAACTTTGCCGTAGTTAGAAATCTTAGTGACCCACACCGATATTGCTAGGATATTTCAACACACATGCACACTCACCGGGAATCGCAATCTCACAGTGACTAATTCAGGAACAGCCTGCAGATTAGTTATCTTATACGTTTAAACGTTTCCAATTCCTCTGTCGGAATGATTGGAAATGCCGTCAGCGAAGGTTTGACGAAAAGATGCAGAGAAGTGACCTTTCTAACTTGTCAGCCGCGATGGAAACACATCTCTGTCACGGAGTTCTCCGAGCTCTGTCACGGAAACCCTTTAAACTTGGGAGTTCCCGCGTGTATATACAATACCACTTCTCCGAATTTTCCCTCACTGTTACAACAAATCGTCTTAATTAATTCTATTTTCCTGAACACTTTGAAAGAAAGCGAGCATGTGGCCCAATGGATCAGGCTCTTGACCTCGGTGCTGGATGCAGTGTCATCAGAAGTTTGCAGGTTCGAGTACTAACATGATCTTCTTATCAACCTGAAAATTTTAGATTCCTCTTACACTTGACCTTCACTCTCCCCCCATATCTGTCAGAGTTGCAACACAGAACCACAAGTGTCTGCAGATGTCGGAATCTGAAGCAAAGCACAAACAGCAGGAGCTCCGCGAGTCAGGCTGCACCTGTGGAGGCAAAGCGATCGTCGACGTTTCGGGTCGAATCGCTGCATCAGGACTGAGAGTGAAAACGGAAAATACCCGGTGTAAAGAGGTCAGATGGCGGGATTAGACATGAGCTGGTAGTTGATTGGTGGAGACAGTTGGGGTGGGTGATTGTTAGGTGGAGCGAAGTAAGCAGAGGGGAGGAAGGTACAGGCAGAGGCTGGAAGTTAATAGATGGAAATGGATCACGAGAGGGAGAGATGGAAGGGTGTTGGAGACATGGAACCGGGTGGGGGAGCGGAGGGAAAAGACCAAGGCGGAGGCTGGAAGGCGATAAGTACAACCGGATATGGGAGGGATGATGGGCGGTTCGAACCGGGTAGGAGAGGGAGGAGGAAGTAGAGACAGAGACTGTAGTGGATAGATAAATTGAAAAAATGCTGGGGATTTTATTTGGACACTCGGGAGCTGTGCGGTGACTGTAAAGATGAACAAAAATCATTTGGGATATAACAGTCTTGTTCCCAGAGTAGGGGAGTCGAAAACTGAAGGCCATAGGTTTAAGCTCAGAACGAAAAGAGAGACGGAGATTTGAGGGACAACATTTTCCCCAGTATGGTGGGTGTATGGAAAGGGCTGCCAGAGGAAGTGGAAGAGACGCGGAAAATTCCAGCGTTCAAACGGCACTGGGCAGCAGCATGGGGTGGAAAGGTTCAGATTGATATGGGCCCAAGGTTGGCAAATGGTACCAGCTCAGGCAGGACAATTGTTGGGGCGATAAGTACAACCGGATAAGGGAGGGATGTTGTTCAGATGTAACGACGTGGAGAAGGGATCGGAAGGGGAGGCCAAAGGACAATAAACCCGTGTTGGCAGGTGTGTGTTTGATGGGCAGTTGGAACCAGGTGGGGAGTGTGACGGATTTGGCTAACGGGGGAACTGGAAAATGTGAACGTTGGAAGTGGGAATCTGGGTGGTGCTGTCGTAATGGGGAAGGAACACAGGGGTTGTTGTTTCCCCGAAATTGGAAATGTCAATGGTGATTTCATTGGACTGTAGGTGATTCAAGTACAATGTTAGGTGTCCTTTTCCTAGTTTGCGTTTGGCCTTACCGCAGCAGTGCAGAACGTCGGTGTTTGAAGGGAGAGTGGGGTTTCAATGACGTGTAACTCGATACTCAATGAGGCCATTGCCGACGGTGCACACCTGCTCCGTAAAGTGGTCGGCTGCACTCAGCTTAGGCACTCCGATGTTGACGACGCCACTTTGAGAGCAATGAGTGCAATTTTCAAGGGTGGAGCAGGTGCACGTCACCCACGACTTGACCCGGATGGTCTGTTGAGATTCCTGCATGACAGTGTGTGGTGGGACAGAGACCAGTGAGTGTAAAGGGAGGTGCGCGTCGGGAGGGTAAGCAGACTAGAGTGCAAAGGAGGAAATGGTACCTGCGGAATATAGGAGGGTGGATTGGAAGAAGCAACTACTCTATATATATTGTTCCGTTATACAAGAACGTAAATAGGGATAACCCTGGAAACTAAAGACCGGTGAATCTCTCGTCAATGTTTGGGAAGTTACAAGAAACAATGGTTTGGGATAAAATTTAAGAGCATTAGGAAACAGTGACCTAATTACGTACCAACAGTATGGCGTTGTGCGGGGCAAGTCCTGTCTTACCAACTTGATTGCGTTATTCGGGGAGATGACGAAGGTGATTGATGAAGGCAGAGCTGCGGATATTGTCTGCATGAATTTCAGTGAGGAGTTTGAGAAGGTCCCTAATGGGAGGCTCATGCAGAAGATTAAGAGGCTTGAGACACACGGTGAATTGGCTGTTTGGTTACAGAATTGGTTTGCGCATAGAGTGTAGTGGTCGATGGGATTTATTCTGGCTGGAGGTCTGCGACCAGTGGTGTTCCCCAGAGATCGGTATTGGGACCTCTGTCTTTGTGGGATATATCAATCACCTCCATGAAAACGTGGATGGGTGTGTTAGTAAGTTTTAGGATGATGTTGGTAGCGCAGATGATTGCCAAAGAATGCAGCAGTGTATATATCAATTGCACACATGGGCGTAGAAATGGCAGATGTAGTTTAAACCGGTCAAATGTGAGCTGTTGCACTTTGAGAGGTCAAATATAAAGGGACAATAGACGATTAATGGCAAGAACCTGAACAGTGTTAGTGTGCGGAGGGATCTTGGGGTCCATTCCACAGTTCCCTGAAAACGGCTGCACAGATTGATCTGGTGATAAAGAAAACGCATGGCATTCTTGCCTTTACTAATCCAGCAATTGAGTTCAAGTGCCGAGAAGTCATGATGCAGGTTTATAAAATTCAAGTTAGGCCACATCCAGAGCATGCATTCAATTCTGGTCGCCCCTTCACAGGAAGTATGGGAAGGATTTCGACAGAGTGCATAGGGTTTCACCAGGATGCTACCAAGATTAAGTAACATGTGTTACAAGGCTGGTTAACAAACGTGGGTTGTTTTCTCTGGAGCTGCCGAGGCTGACTGGAGATCTTCTGGATGTTTATAAAATTAAAATAGGCACAGATAGATTTGATAGCCGGTATCTTATTTCCAGGGCTGAAATATTCTATCACAAGAGGGCATGCATTTCAGGTCAGAGGGAGAAGTTCAAAGGAGATGTTCGGGGCAATTTGTTTTACACAGCGAGTGGTGGACGTCTGGAATGTGCTGCCGGGGGTCCTGTTGGAGGCTGGTGCGATAGATACGTTCTGGAGGTTCTTCAAAAGGCACATGATTGTGCAGGAAAAGGATGGGTATAGTCATTGTGTAGGCAGAAGGGATTAGTTTCGTTGGGAATTTAATGACGAACTTAATCAGCTCCTCACAGTATCGTGGACCATGAAAATAGCAAGGGATAGAATTCCATAAGCTTGGCTTGACACCCTCTCTATTTTAACTGGAGAGAATCATTGGTCGGAGATGGAAACAGAAACACTTGAGAGTTTCAAGGTGCTCCCATGGGTATGGGGAGTGAGTAGGATTGAAGACAGGTTATGGAGCATTAAGAAGGGGGCTGTTAGGCTCAGCCACATCTGTTGTAATGCAGAGAGACTCATGGATGTCAGATGATCTTCGACCATGGATGTTCTCAAGGAATTACGCTGTGATTGCAATCTCAGAAACGTGGCTGGGTGAAGAGCAGGTCTAGCAGATTAATATTCAGGGGGACAGAAGTTTCAGTCCTGATGTGGGGAGATTCAAAAGAAAGAAGTACTGAGTTTGAGAGGCATTTAGTCAGATATTTAAATTGGCAAGCTGCAGAAAGCTGCACACCTGTTGCAGGTAAAAGGGATTAGAGTCGGTGAACAAAACTGTTTGGGATGGGTGCGGCCGGCTGCAGAGCCAGTTTCTGTTTTGTGATTCTGGACCTCTGCTTTCACCACCCTTTCAAGATGGGAGTTCCAACTATGTTCTATTCATTGAGGGAAGAAATCTCATCTTATATCTGTCTTAATTGGGTAACTTCTTATTTGACCTGATACGTTAGATATGGTATTCTGTCAATCAAGCATCGGGATACCCAGATCCCTCTGTGTCGCAGAGCTCGCAGCCTCTCACCATTTCGACAATATAATGATTTTTATTCCGAAAAAATGGACAAATTCACGTTTTCCTTGATAATTCTCCATTTTCCTTATCAGTTCCCACTCAAACTATTAATTTAATTCTATAACCTCCTTATCATATTCACAGTTTACCCATTCGTGTGTGCAGTGAACATATTCCTCACACCTACTCTTTGTACATTGATTCAGGTCATTTCTTTTCAGGGCAGAGTTCAGGCACCAGCGTTGATCCCCATATTGTTATTGGTATTGGAACTGACTTATTATTGTCAGAGACCTGTGACCGCAGCCCAAACATCATGGACATCCGCCTTCTCTCCGAATCCGTTTACACACCACACTGCCTCGGGAGAGCAGACAACATAATCAAGGACTTCGCCCACCACGGTCATTCTCTCTTCTCCCCCTTCCATGACGTGGTGATTCCATTTCGTTGGTGAGGCTGGCAGAGCAAATGCAGATAGAATTTCATGGGGCACTTTGAGAGGACAAATAACTGCAGGACAAGCACAGTGATTGGTGGGGCCTTCGGGGTTATTAAGCTACATGGAATTGAATTTTTCTTTCTTGTCACATGTGCCGAGACGCAGTAAATGCTTGAGTTTGCAAGCCATCCATACAGAATATTTCAAAACGTACCTTCGTTTGGGTAGTACAAAAGGGAAATAAAATCACAATGCTGAATACAGTGTTATAGTTACAGAGAAAGTGCGATGCCGGTGGTGGCCAAGGTGCACGGGCTATGACGAGGTCGGTTGTGAGCGTAAGAGTTCATCTTGCAGACAATCGGGTGTCCGTTCAAGGGTCTTATAACAACGGGATGGAAGCTGTCCATGAGGTTTTATATATTTTCTCCGATGGAAGGGGGCGAAGAGGACCTTTGCGCACGTCCAAACGTCCCTGAACGTGACAGCACAGGGAGGTTAGGTCGAGAGAAAACCAACCTTCTTTACCGCTGCAGAGAGGATAAGAACAGGGAGAATGTGGTACAACGTTACAAAATATTTTTCAGGCCACAGTGAGAGAACGGTGTTGATCTCTGGTCGCCATGTTTCACCAAGTAACAGAATGCACTGTCGGGGTTGCAAATCAGTTTTCTCAGGATGTTGCATGGAATGGAGCGTTTGGGTATGAGGATAGGTTGGGATCGTTTAGCAGGAAATATTTCTCCAGCTAACCGCAAAGGGGAGGAGGTTTATGGGGATCTAAAATGATCAGTTTCAGCGGGAACGTGTTTGGAATGTGGAATGCACTGCCTGAAGGGTTGGAGAGGCCAAGTGAACTGAGTTCACTGAAGAAGTTTGTGGAGGCCTGTGACCAGTGGTGTGCAACACGAATCGGTGTTGGGTCCGTTGTTGTTCATCATCTATATTAATAATTTAAATGATAATGTGATAAACTTGATCAGCAAATTTGCTGATGACACCAAGGCTGAGGGCGTAGTGGACAGCGAGGAAGACTATCAGCTTTGTAGCGTGATTTTAGCCATCTAGGAAAATGGGCCGAAAAGTAACAGATGGAATTCAATGCAGACAAGTATGAGTTGTACTTTGGGAGGTCAAATCAGTGCAGGATATACACAGTGAACGTTGGGGCTCAGAGCCATGGGGTAGAACCGAGGGAGCTGTAAATACAGGTCCATAGTTCCTTGAAAGTGTTATCATGGGTAGATAGAGTCGTAAAGGGAGTTTTTGGCACTTCGACCTTCATAAGTCAGGGCATTGAGTTCAGAAGTTGGGATGTTGGTTGAAGTTGTAAAAGACGTTGTTGAGGTCGAACAGAGTATTGTGTGCAGTTCAGGTCACCTACCTGCAGGAAATACATCGATCAACTTGAAATAGTGCAGAGAAAACCCACAAGGATTTTGCAAAGACTTGAGAACCTGAATTACAGCGGAAGTTTGAATACGTTAGCAGTTTATTGCCTGGAGCGCAAGAGAACACGGGATGATCTGACAGTAGTGTACAAAATTATGAGGGGTATAGATGGAGTGAATGCATGCAGGCCATTTCCTCGCAGGTTGGGTGAGACTGGAATTGGAGACATGGGTTTAGAGTGAAAGGTGACATATCTGAGGAGAATATGGGGGAAAACCTATGCACTTTGATGGTGGTGCGAGCGTGGACCGAGCAGCCAGCGGAAGTGGTATATGCGGTTCAATTGTAACATTTAAGAGAAATTTGGATAGATACATGGATGGGAGGGACTTGAAGAGGTATGGTCCGAGTTCAGGTAGATGGCACTTGCCAAAAGATCAAGTTGCGGGGATCGAGATCGGCAGAATGGCCTTTTTCTGTATTGTAGTAATCTGTCACTCTTACAGTATCGAGAGGAGCACTGAAACTCCTAGTGCAACTTAGGCTCCGGACCAAGTATGGGTGACCGGGATTTCTGTGCATGGGTACTTGGTGGTCCGCGTTGATCCGGTAGATTGAAGCATCAAGTTCATATTCTGTGACTAGATCATCACTCACATAATGCGTTTAGTAACATTTGCGAGGGACCTCGAAGAGGGGAATTTTCGGAGCGCTCACTGGAGCCAGGGGGACGTTGACTGGTTGATTCAAACCAGGCCCATCCCCGAGGGACCCGCGGGAATTTCTGCCAATGGAACGGGATACCACTAATAACCAAATCTTTCAACCTTCCCGCCACGCCTTTTTTGTTTTCCCGCAGGGACCATTCTGCCTTTCCCTCCATCCCCTCAAACCGCAGGAGGTGGCAGCTTGTCCTTGCACCACCTCCCTCGCCTCCCTCCGCGGACCATCCTTCACTTCGAGACTCACCCTCGTAACTATGCCGTTCGTCGTGGTCCAGGGCTTTGACCCGATAAGTTCTTCCAGTCGTTTATTTTTCTTTGCTTGGACCATGTCTTGTATCCACAGGTGCTGCTGCTGATTCTCCATCCCGTATCCTTCACGGAGTGGCGGCCGGGATGGCGCTGCTCTCAGCGGCCCTGTTGGTCGGCATTGTGGCTTTGTGAAAACGGGATGCGAATATCAGGGCGGGCTCTGATGGCAGATACCTGGAACTGTCGCTGTCTGTTGGAGAATAAACATCTGTTGTCCCCGAAGCCTGTTTTTAATGGCTCATTATTCACCTCCAGTTCGCTCCTACTTCTCGCCGTCACTCAGGGCTTGGAAATGTGGGCAGCATCTGCCAGCTGTGCCATCAACATGCCGGCTCAGTCTGCCTCAAATTCTAGCTGGCGTCCGCCTCCTGTGATTTGGAGCTCCAGGACTCTGATTTGTCTCTCATCCCTGAACAGAACGGATAGTGTTTGCAGGAGATTTAACAATGCTCTAGCCATTGTTTTGAATTATTTGGGCGCGAATCGCTTAACTCGTTAACAATCTGAGCCGAGTTGTGGGATCGTCCTTCAGATAGTCAGTGGGTGATTCTGTCCGATTGACTGGACTGTAATTTCTGTCGCCGCCGAGTGCAGGCATCCCGACATGCACACCCCATGCTCTTGATCGTCGTCTCACACTGCTGTGCGCAACTGTTTGTCCCCCTGATTCCACTCACAGGCTCTGCTGGTCAGCGTCTTCTGCAACGTGATTGGTCATGTTGAAATACGGCGAAATGCTGGGAACAATAAGTAGGCCGCGCAGCATATGTAGAAAGAGAAACTGGGTGAATATTTCATTTGGAGCATCCCGAGGGGTTTTGAACTTCTCTCTCCAGCATTTCCCACTTTGAGATTTCCACTTTGTTACTACTTTCAGTCTCCAGTGTGCATGGGGGGGGGGGGGGTGGGCGGTAGGTGGAGTGATTTTATTTCCTCTGGAACAGGGGAGGATTTGATGGAACTTGAATCCTCCTGTATAACATGAATTCCATAAATGGAGTTGAATCTCCTCCTTTGGGAAGGATCAAGGTGCAAGTACACAAGGGACCAGAAGGCCAACAGGTTCTTAAAGCAAAAGATGTATTTATTGTGCGTCTGATGGAGTGGGGTCCGTTTAGACAGAGTCAGTGGCAAGAGCTGGAAAGGTCCTTAAAAGTGAACACGCATGCTTGTGGAGGAAACGGCCAGATTGTGCGTTCTTTAAGCTAGTGTGGCCGGTGGGAGCGGAAAAGCTTCCTTCCATTTGGGAACAGCTGCGTCAAGGTGAGTGAGACCCCTTCTGGCACTGGCAGTGCTGAAGCTGGCAGAGGTAGCCCTCTACGAACGCCAGCCTGCTGCAGTACAGTTTACTAGAGCCTTCTCAGGAGCAATTGGGGATGGGAAAGTTAACGCTGGCTCATCCTACACAGCGAAAGTCCTGGAATGGATATTAACAAAGCTCTACAGTGTGCTACAGGTAGATGTGAAGAAACTCTGCACTGTGGACGGTGGCAGTGCTGAGTGAACGTGGTGTCGCTTAGATGAAACAAGATCACTATCCATTTCGACAGGGTTAATATGCTCTTTCCATTTCAGAAAGGTTCGAGAGCCGGAGCAATATTTGGTGCACATATTCAAGGAGGCTAATGGGCGAACTGATTTCACACAAGAGCCAAGGTTTGGTTGGAGTTTCTATGCCTGTATGGGCGATGGAAACATAATTTCTCAGAATTTCAATAAGTAACTGGAACGGCACCACAGGGGATTATTCCACAGAACTAGGGGAGAAGTACAGGAGGGGACTCAGCAGATTGGTTGGCTTGCGCCTGGGTGGAGAATTTGAGTTACAAGGGGAGAGTGGGTGGGCTTGGTCTGTGTTCCCAGCACCAGAGGAATGAGGGATATAAAACTGAAGAGGCACAGGTCGGAGATGTACCCAGAGTCTGTTTCCTATGTTCAGGTGTCAAAAAGCAGACCGCAGCAGTTTACGTTGGGCGGAAGAGGCTTAAAAGGGAGCCGAGCGCTAAATTTACTCGAATAGTTCGAGCTGCGATGGACTGCAGGAGTAAGGGGTTGAGATGGGAGAAACATTATAGAGGTACCTGGGAAAAGTACCTGATTGAGCAGGACATAGAAGGATATTGGATAGCTGCAGGCATATGGGGTCGGTGTAGACAGGCTTGATGATCGGTGCAGATGCCGGAAGGCGAAGGACTGGCTTCCATGCTGTAAACTCAACGGAGGGGCGTGGATTAGAGGGATATGGGCCGACCACAGCAAACTGGGTCCAGCTTGGTGGGCCCCGTGAGCGGCATGTATTCGTTGGCCCGAAGACCTTGCTTCCGTGCTGTATTATTCTGTCTCTATGACTCCATGAAACCATTTGTCTCATCAGAACCAATATTGACCATGGGTACTGAATGCCTTCTCCCTGTCCCGTAATGAGTCAGTAATTCAATGAATACCCGAAACTGCAGGTGGTGCTACAAGTTGAGCTAAATTAAACCACGAGCAGAAACCGACTTTCAACTGCAATTTCAGCAAATAATTACTGAAGAATATGAGTCCCCTCCCATGTCGCGTGGGATTAACCGCACTACCCAAGGTATCGATATGACAGTGGTCGGCGTTCACTACGTTGATGAGTGCTGAGTCAACGTATTCGGTATCCCGTAATTTGGGAAATTGAAATTGGTTTTTATTTTCACATATAGCGAGGTGAAGTGAAAACCTCTCTTGCATACCGTTCAAACAGATCAATTCATAATAACAATGCGTTGAGATAGTGCAAGAGGAAACAATAACAGAATGAAGTGTTACCGTTACAGAGAAAATGCTGTCCGGGCGGACAGTAAGGTTGAAGACAATAGCAAGGTATTTTGCGATGTCAAGAAACCATTTTACCAAACTAAGGTAGGAGACCGTTCATTAGCCTTCCAACAGCGGGATCGAAGCTGTCTTTGAGCCTGGTGGTCCGTACTTTCAAGCTTTTGTATTTTTACCCTGTTGGGGTGGAGAAAATAGGGAATGTCCGGAATACTGGGCTCTTTGACAATGTTGCTGGTTTACCGAGGCAGCGAGACATTTAAACAGATTCAATGAAGGCAAGCTACTTCTCGTGATATGCTGAGTTATGTCCACAACACACTGCAGTTGTTTTTGTGGGCACGGGAAGGTGTGTTGCCGTAGTAAGCGGCAATGCATCCGTACAGGATGCTTTCTGTGGTGAATCAATAAAAATTTGTGAGGCTCGAAGGGGACATAACAAATTCATTGAGCTTCCGATGGAAGTCGATGTGCTGGTGCGCTTTCCTGGCCAGGGATCTACGCGGTTAGAACAGGACAGGACACTCCATTGGTGGACTTCAATGCTAGGTCCTTGAAGCTCTCAACCCTCTGGTCCGCAGCACTGTTGATGCAAAGAGACGTGGGTGCACTGCTTCCCTCACTGAAGAAAATGAACAGCTATTTTGTTTTGTTTACATTGAGGGAAATGTCATTGTATTGACACCATGACACTTGGTTATCTATATCCTTTCTGAACATCGATTATTCGTTATTTGAGATGCGGCGCACTCCGCTGATATCGCCTGCTGACTTGTAGATGGAGTTAGATCAGAATCAAGCCAGACAGTCGCACGAGCTTCGGGTGTAGAGTAGCGGTCTAAGGAGGCAACCTTGTGAGACACCGGTTTTGAGGATACCCAGTGGCGGAGATGTTTCTGCCTGTCCTGACTGATTGCGACCTGTTGGTCAGGAAGTCAAGGTTCCAGTTGCAAAGGAACTTGTTGAGTCCCAGTCCAGGCGTTTAGCGATGACCTCCGTTGGAATTATAGTATTAAAGGCGGAGCTGCAGTCAATAAATAGTAGTCTGGCGCAGCTGTGTTGTCATTCAGATGCTCGAGAGATAAGCGTCAAGCCAGGGAGATGGTGTCGGCCGTGGACCCGTTCTCGCATTTGGCGATTTGCAGTAGTTCGAGGTTGCATTGGCGACTGGAGTTGATGTGTGCCGTGACCAACCTCTCGAAGTAAAAGGTGGGATTGCATTGGCTGGGAATCGAACCCGGGCCTCCCGCGTGGCAGGCGAGAATTCTACCACTGAACCACCAATGGATGTGATAGTTGATGTCCACGTCGTCTCCATCAACAGCACTGCAGTCATAAAACTATTTTTTGATTTCTTCAGGAATGTGAATCGTTGTCAGACAGGACCTCCCACCGGCAATTCCATGCTGACTTTTCCTGAACACTGCTTGACTACCTCAGTGCAGATTATTCCCGCAGCTCGGAAGTTTTCAAAAACGTGCTTATCTCTCACCTCAGACTGAGAGGCCTGTCATTGGTCTGGCTTTTCTCTGCTGCCTTTCTTTAACAAAGGCCTGACATTTCCTGAATCCCAGATATCTGGCAACTCAGCAGTGGCCAGAGAAGATTTAAAAAAAATAACTTTCTGTCGTGACATTAGCAAATTAGTCGCCTGCATCCTGCAGTAACCTGGGATAAATCTCATTGCCCCCTGGGTATTCACGGCTATGTAATAGTTGAAGACCCAATAAATTCGCGCTTCTTTGGATCAAAGCATACATTTCCCCTTTGGTCCTTGACGGGCTCTGCTCATCCGAGTCCAGATGAAGGATATCGACCGAAACGTCGACTTCTCATTTCCCTCGACAATCTTCTGTGTTCCTCCAGCTCGCTGTACATGTACCCCGACACTTTACTTGAATAACATATTGATAGACGTGGTGATTGGTTTATTATTGTCACATGGACCGAGTTACAGTGAAAAACTTGTCTTACATCCCATTCCCGCATCAGAATTCATCACAACAGTGAATTGAGGTAGTGCAAGGTAGAACAATGACAGAGTGAAGAATAAAGTGTGACAATTACAAACAAAGTACAGTGCAGGTAGACAATAGGGCGCAGTGTCATAACGAGATAGGTTGTCCGCTCAATAGTTCATTTCATCGTATCACGGAAAATAAATACAAAGTGACCATTTGTTTTATTTAATCTGCAAGGATACTTAATTCCACTTCTTGTACCATGAGTTCCATGCTCTTATATTCTCTGCCTCGGCAATTGAAAGTGAGCATCCTGTTACCAGAATTTCCCTCCTCAATTCAGTTCATTACTTCTTCAAGAATTTAACGACTTCAGTCAGAAAAGACCTCCCAGCAACAAATCCATGCTGACTTTTCCTGAACAATCCTTCACTATCGAAGTACGGATTATTGGTGTTCCTCAGTTTTCTTCCCGAACAATTTCCCTGTCACGAAATTTACTCTGCAATTGCTGGCCAGTTCTGGCCTGCCACTGCCCGTTTTATCCATGCTGCCCTTCTCCAATGGAGAGAAAACATTTCCTGAACTCCGGTCATCCGGCACCGCCCCTGTGGCCAGCGAATATTAAAAGATATATGTGTCTCTCATGGCCCCAGCAACCTTCTCCCTTGCCTCCCAAAGCATCTTGCGATACACTTTATCAGGTCTTGGGGGGAAGTAAACTCAAAATGCTTGCTGGGACATCTAATACATCCTCTTTGTTTAGTGTAACCAGTTCCAGAATACAATTGCACCCCTTCCTGATATCTATAAACTCGATGTTTGTCTCCTCACTGAATACAAAATAAAAATATTCATTCACGACCTGACACAATACTTCGGACACACGCACACATTTCCCATTCAGTCCTTGATGCGACCGACTCTTTGCCTCGTTTACCACGTTGCTATGATCTACAAATAAACTGTCCCGGGATTTCCTTTAATGTTGCCTGCCAGGGATATTTCGTGCCACCACTTTGCTGTCCGGTTTTTACTTATTCACCCCTCCCCGCCTGTACCGATTCTATCTGCCAGAAATGCCTCAACTGTTTTCCGTTCCCTACACCAGTCATGTTCCTATGTTCTTTTTTTCATGGAACTCTAGACGATATCACAGGTTCCAAGGCCTACTTACATATCACTTCTCCAGGAACATGTTGGTACTGAACTTCCACTATTTCACTTTTACAATGACACCAATTTGTTGGATGTAGATTCATTCAATGTAGGGCTTCCCAAACTTCCCTGGCACGTACTGCTAATGACAGTGAAATTGACCTTCATCCAGAACGGGACCATTGTTTATACACGACACTTATCTTTCTTCAACACAAGACTGCATCGAAATCACCACACTATTCATTTGCAACTTCAGCTTTCATTACAAGGATAATAGCTTGGTTAAAAGGAAATTAAACACCCATGGAAGTCCAAAGCGTTGTCCTTTGCAGTACAAAGCCCATACTTTGTACATCCGGTTCAATAGTGACCTCGAGTGCTGACTGTGCGGAGATTTCACGTTCTGCCTCCGAGCGAGTGCGTTTCCTCAGGGTTCTCTGAGTTCCTCCCACATCCGAAAGACGCGAGATTTGACAATTTACTTGGCCATCGTAAGTTTATCACAGTGTGCAGCTGAGCTGTGGAATTAGAGCGAGATTGATAGGAATGTGGGGAACATGATAATTGGGATCAATGTAGGATTCATATGAATGTGAGGTTGATGGCCGGCTCGGACACGATGAGCCGAAGGGCAGATTTCCATGTTATATCTCTCGGCAACTCTACGACTACAAACCTTATCATTCCTGTGATTATCATGGACCGTACTGTGCTCTGTCAGCGTCACAGTCTGCCGGGATCATGTCTGAAAAGAGACAAGGGTTTAATAAACAATGAACAAGTTTCATCAGTGCAAAAAAGTTTGACATCATAATTCATGACCAATGTCAATTACAATGTTTAATCTTAACGTTGAGTCATGTGAAATGAGTGGTGAAATAGGTATACGCCTCATAAACAGCAGAATAACACCGAAATAAAAGATAAAGAAAGAGCTGAGCAAAAGGATAATTAATGAATCAGAGATATCTGTGGTCACCTATTCACCTGATAGCTCGCGGTTCATGACCAACTGAACCTTTTAAAGCCGACACGACTTTAAGCTTTCACCACTCAAGAAATGCTGATTTGCAGTTTCAGCCCCCACACCAAATAAACGAAGGTTGAGGGTCGGGTAGAAACATCAGTTTCCAGTTCCTGGCTGAGCTCAAACCAGCAAACTTTCGGGTGAACTACCGAAAAGGTTGGCCGATTGTACCACAAAAACAGTTGATGTAAAAGCTCATCTGCAAACAATGTAACGTTGCACTGACCCACAGAAATACAGTTAAATCTCCGTTTCTATTGATCGGGTTTCATATCAACCGATTGCACAAGGACTCGGTAACATTACAACGATTTCTAATTGATGGGGAAGGATTGCATCTTTCTGATGGAGCAGGAACTAAGGCAATAGTGAATATGCGAAGGCAAACCCTTTGGGAGGTCTCCGCTGTTTTCTTTAACACATTGTTTGGTCACATATATTTTCAGGGAATCATTTTCTAATGAAGAGCAGCCCGTTTGGAATTCAATAAACAAGTAAGAGACAGAAAGGGAAGGGAAGAGCCAGAGATGGAGAATGTGAAGGTGGAACCAGGATTGGAATTGGCAGCAAAGGGTATGAGTTCAGTGTCAGGAAACAGCAGTATTGAAGCCGTTTTTGTCATTCGAACTCCCGTCTCCGCGACATGAATCAAGCACCTTAGATCACTTGGTCACGCTGACGGCCTTTGTAACTGTTCTGCGCTGGTTGCGACGCAAACGTAAATCCAAAAATAAATCCCCATGTTCAGAGTCCGGAACAGAGCATACTTGATTCATCAGCTTTCACTTGCAGTTTTCCCCTGAGTTAGTGATTCAAGCATTTTACTGAAATGCCACAAATCCAGTGAAATATCTGGAAATGGGCTGCGTCCGGCTCTGTTTGTTTTGTCTCCAGAGCTGGGAGCTGCAGATGAAACACTGCCGGAATCTGAGCTGTATTTAAATGTGTGTGGTATCGGTCAGAGTAGAATTCTTAGCCACCATCCTGGTAACATTGAAATCTCCAGGATCTACGTCCGCAGATCCCCGCCATGCAAGGCACAGATTCCATTGCTTTCTTAACTTGACTTCCCTGCATACACGACCGACGCAGAGGGGAAATCGGTATAAATAAATGCAAAGGCTTCATAGAAATAAAGGGGTGATTGCTGAGGAAGTCACCTGGAAGTGTCGCGAGTGACCTTGAGCAAGACTCTTTGATTGGAAGCGACAGTCTGTGGGCGAAAATATAGTGCGAGCCTGTCTGTGAGAGGAAGCCAACACCTTGAATTTGCTTCCTTTAAAATTGTGCATAATTTGCCTCTGTGAAAGTACAACGCCAAGAAAGGCCTGGAAATTCGGTTGACAGCTGTGGAAAAATCATCGCTCTTTTCCAAGGGCAGTGGAATTGCATACGTTAGAACAGCTGAATGCCCAAAAAGCATGGAAAACCGTTGAGTTGTGTTAAAATGCCATAAAAAGAGAGGGGGGGAGAGAGAAAGCAACACATAAAATTCCGGAGGAACTAAGCGCGTCAGGCAGCATCTGTGAAGAGAAATGAACAGTCGGCTTTGAGAAGTTGAGCGTAGTTTGTAGGTTGAATAAAGCATCTGATACGAAGACTCCTCAGTGGACCATTGGGCTCGACAAAATTTCCTGAATGAAACGGCACTGAGACGGCCTCTGATTTCAGGTGTGCCGGTGGAACCGGTTACTCCCTCAGCGAGCTTTCGAGTTTCATCATCCTCAATTTTGGAAACTCTAAGATGAAGGTGGGTTGTATTGTCAAGACTGGGAACAAGAAGTTCGTTGTCAGCTGCGATTTAAACTTTACACAGGTGCAGAAGAGAAAGCGAGCGGACTGAAAGCGAATGAGAACATGTAATTCACGGTTACACTCTCAGAGAAAGACAGGCGAAGGTAAAAATAAATGAGAATGAGACAGCGCTGGGTTCGAAAGGCAGAGGCAGGATGCTGGGGGTACGATATAATTCAACGACAGGCAGCAAAGCAGACACGTACATGGAAATCATCAACCTCTGTAAAGTCTTTTCACATGAAAGAAAGACGAGGTGATGCTGTTGTAAAATGCTCGCTGATATACCGATCCGACCATTCCAACAGAGGGCTAAGATAACTTGTTTTTGTGGAAACACCCGAGCTACAGGGTATTCCCGAAAGAAACATTCCGTGTCGCTGCACCTGCTTGAAGGTTCCTAGGAGTGTTGCAGTATGGTGACGGTTTCCTTGATAATCATTCACCATGAACCCACACCCAGATTTTTCTGTGAAACGTGCAGACGACGTCGTTTGGGGCTAGCCACACATCAGTGCGCGTACTGTTGACCTGCCGATGATCAGGAATTGATCTCTTGTAAGTCAGGTCGACTTCTGTTGCAAGGCAGTGGCCTTTCCACCATTCCCCGTGGCACAACTTCACAAACCTCGCCTTGCGACACAACCAGCCCGTTAAGTCAGCGCCATTTCTCGAAGCATAAACAGAAAATGACAGAAACGCTCGGCAGTTCAGGCCTCATCTGTAAAACGAGACACAGTTAACGTTTTGGGTCCGCGACATTTCTTCAGAACCAGGGAAAAGAGATATACAAGTTGGTTTTCGGCGAGATAGGAGGTGGCGGAAGTGTATTTAGAACAAAGAAAGAGTCCAAATCGCCGCAGTTAGCGGCACATTAAAGTTAAGGTGAGGTACCCGACGAGACTGGGAAATGCCCGCCGAGAGGGATAACATTCCAAAGGGAGCCAACATGATGACAGTTAGAAATGGACAGTTCAGAAACAGAGTAAACGTCAGCGTGAGTTCCCAAAAGGCACCAGTTTCCTGCGCCAACCACATTTTCCTTGATTCCCTCAATATCTGAAACCATCGCCCTCTGTCAATAAAAACTGATCTTATTCTGGCTTTTACCTTCGTCAGGTCGACATTGTTGTAACTCCGATTGCTGCAGACGCACAGTTCAATATCGGATAAAAGCCACACGGACACACAACGCTTATTACTGCGTCCGTATCCAGCACTTCTGATGCCTCCCAACAATGATCGACGAATGAGATGCAGGGGAGTCAGCACGGGAGATGGTCTGGTCTCAAATCCAAAATCCACATCCCCGCAACACCCTCCTGAACTCCTCTATTGGAATGGAATCACCAAACCGGCTCCAGCGGTTCTGTAGACAGGTCCAGCACCACCACCTGGTGACCTACAGAAAATGCCGACCTTCTGACGACCCACAATCTTCAACACTGACTCAAAATGTAATGAAACATTCTCAACTGCATTTTAATATTGCATGTTGGTAAATAAACATTACACCAACTGTTTTAATGCTTCCGGGTATTCTATCTTTGAGCGCATAAGCATCTCTCCTGAAGAGAAAAGCAACGGATACTATTTAAATGGTGAGAATATTTGACGTTCAATCCCACCAACAACGAAAAAGCAATGTAAGTTTTACTATCACTCTGCAACTCAATTCTGAATCTTATCCCCCAACAAAGGGGAAAACCACGGGAGGAACAAATGTTATCGCCAATTGCGATCCGCTGGCGACAGTTCCATAACCAGCGATCTCCGGGTAGAGTCACAGCGTTTGATGATATATTTTCAGAGACATGTGCCAAACATAGCATGACCGAAGAACTCTTTCAGCTGCATTGGGACAGGCACTTGATTCCGCAATGTATAACGTTGAAACATCACATTACGATTGCAAATTGCTGATTATCACAATGGTTAAATGCAGAGTTGGAGGAGCATGGTGTCGGGTGTCCTTGCCTTGAACACTGTGCAAAATCTTCCAGTTACGAATTGTATTAGAGTAACGCGATGACCATGAAGCGGCTCGTTGGTCTAGGGGTATGATTCTCGCTTTGGGTTTGAATTTCCAAGCGTGCGAGAGGTCCCGCGTTCAAATCCCAGATGAGCTCTCTGTTTGAAATATTACCTTAACATTTTGGACTCGGTGGTGATGGGGGAGTTGGGCACGATTGCCTTCGATAGCAGCGATGGGATGTCGTGTTACTTGCAGTTAGGTTCCGCTTTTTCCTCTACCTTTCATCGGCGATGTTTCCTCTTTTCTAATCTAGATTAAATCCAGACAGAAACATGTACATTTAATTTGCTGCTTCATTGAACATAGAAGAGGCAGCACAGGAACAGGCTCTTCATCCCACAACGTGATGCGTAACAAATTAATCTAATGACAGTCAACCTCTCCTGACGCAAATGGTCCATATCCCTGCATTCTCTGCACGTACATGTGTCGATTTGAGAGCCTCTCAAAAACCTCAATCGTACCTGCGTCTATCCCTCCCACTGCACCGAATTCGAGGCCCCCACCACTCTGTCGAAAACTCTTGTCCCGCATATGTCCTTTGTACTCTACACCCCAAATTAAATGCATGCCATCCAGCATCAGATATTTCGTTTCTGGAAAAACATATACCAGCTGTCCACTTTATCAATACCGCTCATAATTTTATAAACTTCTGCTGGAACTCCCCTTACTTTCCACTGCTCCAGAGAGAGGAAACCGACTTTGTCAAACCTCTCCTGGACAACTCATGCCCTCTACTCCAGGCAGCATCCTGGTCAACCTCGACTGAACACTGTCCATAGCCGGCATAACCTTTCTTTAATGGGGTGAGAGAATTGAATGCAATGCCCCAAATACGTTCTAACCAGAGTTTTATAAATCTGAAACATAATCTCCTGACTCCCGAAATCAATTCCACAACTAATAAATTCAAGCATGCCGTGCGCATTCTTTCCCGCCCTATCGGCTTGTGCGGCAACTTTCAGGGAGTAATAGACCCCAAGTTACTTCTGGACCAGCTTCACCCGAATTCTTCAGCTCCAAATATTATTCAATACTCCGGTATCTCTATCCATCCATCCATCATGGAATCCTCGTGCAATATCAATCACCGTTCTACGCTTCATTCGATGTTCTGTCCTTTCTCTCTCTTCGCTGATAAATGTTGCATCAGGACTCCGGGATAAGGGAAGAAATAGAGGAAATTCCCTCAATCAGGGATATTACCTGAAGTTTCATTTTAAAGGGGAAAACATTGTAATTTGCTCTGTATTTTACTTCCATCACATGGAATTTGCAAGCATTCCCGAACTCTGACGTCAGCGTGGAGGAGGCGGCAGTCTGCTCACGGTCACGTCACGCTGGGAACTGCTCATAGGCTATTCCCCTGAAATCTGCTTGTTCTGGAGAAGGTGTTCAACAATGTAGGTGGGGGGAACGCAAACGAATCTCAGTGACCCAACAGAAAAATGCTGCTTCTTTCACCAGATATTCGTGCCGTCCAATTGCTTGGAAAATGCATTCCCAGCATTAGATATTTCGTTTCTGGGGTAGAAAACAACTGTCTACTCTATTAATGCATTTAGTAATTTCATAAACATATCAGGTCTCCGCTTGTTATTATAAACATTTGGAGAGGTATAATATGATTAGGAATAGTCAGCATGGCTTTGTCAAGGGCAGCTCCTGCCTTACGAACCTGATTGAATTTTTTGAGGAGATGACTAAACACATTGATGAAGGAAGAGCAGTAGATGTAGTGTATATAGATTTCGGCAAGGTATTTTATAAGGTACCCCATGCAAGGCTTATTGAGAAAGTAAGGAGGCATGGGATCCAAGGGGACATTGCTTTGTGGATCCAGAACTGGCTGGACCACAGAAGGCAAAGAGTGGTTGCTGACGGGTAATATTCTGCATGGAGGTCGGTGACCCGTGGTGTGCCTCAGGGATCTGTTCTGCGACCATTATTCTTAGTGATTTTTATGTATGACCTGGATGAGGAAATGGAAGAATGTGTTGGTAAGTATTGCTGATAAAAATAAGGTTGGAGATGTTACGGATAGTTTGGAGGGCTATCAGAGGTTATAACGGGACATAGATAGGATGCAAAACTGGGCTGAGAAGTGGCAGATGGATTTCAACCTAGATAAGTGTGAAGTGGTTCATTTTGTGAGGTCAAATATGATGGCAGAATATAGTATTAATGGCAAGACTCTTGGCCGTGTGGAGG
>NW_026262509.1:0-47612 GCF_009764475.1 Pristis pectinata
ACCCTATGTAGTAGCTTGTGGAGAACAACTTTACGTTATGTATTTCATGACGTTGAGTATTTTGTTAACATTCATTTGATTGTACAACGTAACCCAGAACAGTTCATGCAAATGTATCACGGAACTTCCTATTTGTCTAAAACGGCGTTTTGAATGGAGTGTTACGGACTCAGTGAAAGACCCTTAAGATAGAGTGTGTGTGTGTATGTGTGTGGGGCGTGCTTACGTCAATAGAAGATAATGGTCGTAATGACGTCGTTGAAGAGGTCAGAAAAAGAAGGAGAGAGAAAAAGAAGAGAGAGCGACACCAGCCGGCTTGTTTTCTCTATCGATGGATGAGAAACAATAACTGTATTTGGCACTGAAATCCATGTATGGAAGTTGGAAGTAATCCGGTGGAGTTCACTTTGTTGCTGACCTGTAGAAGGAAACAGGTATTTGTGTGTGGACGACCAGGATTCGGATGCTTTTCGGGGTGAGGAAGTCACTACCGAATAAACACTGGTGTCGCTTGGGTTACATAGTGCAACATTTGGATTTCGTATTTACTTTCTCTATGTTTCTCTACGTCTACGTCTTATCTTCAGACAACGGTGGTTGTTGAAGAAGCCCTTGCTCATGTTTCACCTTATGGCTTGCGGAACTGAACTTTAAGAACCATTCCTGAACTGGGAGTTTTCGACTTTGCCACACACACACACGAAGAGTTTAGTTTTGGGGTTAACGTTCAAGGTTTAACATTTTTGAATTCTAACATACTAACATTTTTACTTTTATTTTACGTATTATCATAAGTAGTGATTAATAAAATAGTTTTTAACACTGAATCATGCTCAGTGTGATACTTTTGTTGCTGGTTCGTGACAGGAGAAAACTGAAATTCGTTTATTGTCCAGTTTCTACACTTAACCTATGTAGTAACTTGTGGAAAACAACTTTATGTTATGGATTTCATGATGCGGAGTAGTTTGCCAAAATTTATTTGATTGTACAACTTAACCCTGAATACTTAAATGCAAATATATCACAAAACGTCCAAAATCGCTATGAGAGCGTTTTGAATGGAGAAAGCGGAAATTCATTCATTTGCCAGTGACTACACATAACCAATGTAGTAACTCGTTGCAAACAACATGATGTTATGTATTTCATGATGCTGAGTGGTTTGGTAACATTTATTTGATTGTACAACTTAAACCTGAATACTTAAATGCAAATGTATCACAATCTTCCTCCTTGGCTAAAACTGCGTTTAGACTGGAGAAAGCAGAAATTCGTTTATTTGCCAGTATCTACACTTAACCTATGTCGTAACTTGTGGGAAACAACTTTATGTTATGTATTTCATGACGTTGAGTAGGTTGTAACATTAATTTTATTGTGCAACGTAACCGTGAACAGTTAACTGCAAATGAATCGAAAAATTTCCTGTTTGGCTAAATCAGCGTTTATAATGACGAAACCATCATTTCATTCATTTGCCAGTTTCTCAACGTAACCTATGTAGTAACTTCAAGAAAACAACTTTATGTTATGAATTTCATGACGCTGAGTAGTTTGGTAACATTTATTTGATTGTATAACCTAACCCTGAATACTTAAATGCAAATGTAGCACAAACCTTCCTCTTTGGCTAAAACAGCGTTTTGAATGGAGAAAGCAGAAATTCGTTTATTTGCCAGTTTCTACACTTAACCTATGTCCTAACATGTGGGAAACAACGTTATGTTACGTATTTCATGACGTTGAGTAGTTTGGTAACATTTATTTTATTGTAAAACTTAACCCGGAATACTTAAATGCAAATGTGCCACAAAACTTCTTATTTGCCGAAAACATCGTTTTGAATGGAGAAAGCATCAATTCATTCATTTGCCATTTTCTACTCTTAACCTCTGTAGTAACTTGTGGAAAAGATCTTTATGTTATGTATTTCATGACGCTGAATAGTTTGGTAACATTTATTTGATTCTACAACTTAACCCTGAATACTTAAATGCAAATACATCACAAATCTTCCAAATTCGCTAAAACAGCGTTTTGAATGGAGAAAGCAGAAATTCATTCATTTGCCACTTTCTAAATTTAACCTATGTAGTAACTTGTTGCAAACAACTTGAAGTTACGTATTTCATGATGCTGAGTAGTTTGCTAACATTAATTTGATTGTACAACGTAACGCTGAACAGTCAAATGCAAATGTATCACAAAACTTCCTATATGGCTATAACAGCGTTTTCAAAGGAGAAAGATAATTTCCTTTCTTTGCCATTTTCTACACAACCTATGTAGTAACTTGTGGAAGAGTATTTTATGTTCTGTATTTGATGACGCTGAGCAGTTTGGTAACATTTATTTGTTCAATCAACTTAACCCTGAATACAGAAATCCAAATGTATCAACAAACATCCAAATGCGCAAAAACAGCGTTTTGGAAGGATAGAGCACCAATTCTTTGAATTGCCAGTTTCTACACTTAACCTTTGTAGTATCTTGTTAAAAAAACTTTATGCTATGTATTTCATGACACTGAGTAGTTTGGTAACATTAATTTGATTGTAGAACTTAAACCTGAATACTTAAATGCTAATGTATCACAAACCTTCTTCCTTGGCTAAAACTGAGATTTGAATGGAGAAAGCAGAAATTCGTTTGGATTTCGTTGGAGAAAGCAGAAATTCGAAAGCAGAAATTGTCTTCCTTCTCTCTCTCTCTCTCTCCCTTCTTCTGACCTCTTCAACAACATCATTACGTCCTTTAATTTCCATTGACCGAAGCACGCCACACACACACACACACACACACACACACACACACACACACACACACACACACACACACACACACACACACACACACACACACACACACACACATATCTTAAAGGGACATTCACCCTCCGTAACACTACATAGGTGAAGTGTAGAAACCGGCAAATGAAAGAATTGATGCTTTCTCCATTCGAAACTCTGTTTCAGACAATTTGGATGTTTTCCGATGCATTTGCATTTAACTGTTCCGGGGTAATTTGCACAATCAAATTAATTTTACCAAACTACACAGAGTCATGAAATACATAGCATAGAATTGTTTTCAACAAGGTACTACATAGGTTAAGTGTACAAACTGGCAAATGAATCAATTTCTGCTTTCTCCATCCAAAACGCTGTTTTAGCGAATTTGGAAGTTTTGTGATATATTTGCATTTACGTATTCAGGGTTAAGTTATACAATCAAATAAATGTTACCAAACTACTCAGCGTCATGATATACATGACATTAAGTCGTTTTCCACAAGTTGCAACATAGGTTACGTTGAGAAACTGGCAAATGAATGAATTGATGCGTTCTCCAGTCAAAATGCTGCTTTCGCCAAATAGAAAGTTTTGTGATATATTTGCATTTAAATGTTCAAGGTTAAGTTGTAGAATCAAATTAATGTTACGAAGATACTCAACTTCACGAAATACATAACATAAAGTTGTTTTCCACAAGTTACAACATAGGTTAAGTGCAAAAATTGGCAAATAAAAGAATTGAATCTTTCTCCATTCAAAAGGCTGTTTCAGACAATTTGGATCTTTTCTGATACTTTGCATTTAACTCTTTCGGGTTAATTTGCACAATCAAATAAATGTTACCAAACTTGTCACCCTTATGAAATACAAAACATAAAGTTGTTTTCCACAAGTTACCACATGGGTTGTGTAGAAAATGGCAAGTAAAAGAATTGAGGATTACTCCATTGAAAACCCTGTTTTCGACAAATTGGCAGTTTTGTGATATATTTACATTTAACTGTTCAGAGTTAAGTTGTACAATCAAATAAATGTTACCAACTACTCAGCAACATGAAGTACATAACATAAAGTTGTTTTCCATAAGTTACTACATAGGGTAATTACAAAAACTGGCAAATGAAAGAATTGATGCTTTCTCCATTCATAACGCAGTTGCAGACAATTTGGATGTTTCCTGATACATTTTCATTTAACTCTTCCGGGTTAATTTGCACAATCAAAAGAATGCTACCAAACTACTCAGCATCATAAAATACATAACAGAAAGTTGCTTTCTACAACTTACTACATAGGTTAAGTGTAGAAACTGCAAATGACTGAATTGATGCTTTCTCCATTCAAAATGCTGTTTTCGCCAAATAGGAAGTGTTGTGGTACATTTGCATTTAACTGTTCAGGGTAAAGTTTTACAATCAAATAAATGTTACCAAACTACTCAGCCTCATGAAATACATGACATAAAGTTGTTTTCCACAAGTTGCTACATACGTTAAGTGTAGAATCTGACAAATAGAGGCTTTCTCCATTCAAAACGCTGTTTCAGCCAAATAGGAAGTATTGTGATACATTTGCATTTAACTGTTCAGTCTAAAGTTGAACAATAAAATTAATGTTACCAAACTACCCAGCGTCATGAAATACATAACATTAAGTTGTTTTCCACAACTTACTACATAGCTTAAGTGTAGTAACTGGCAAATGAATGAATTGATGCTTTCTCCATTCAAAACGCTGTTTTCGCCAAATAGGAAGTTTTGTGATTCATTTGCAGTTAACTGTTCATGGTTAAGTTCTACAATCAAATTAAAGTTACCAGATGCTCAGCATCATGACATACATAACATAAAGTTGTTTTCCACAAGTTACTACCTAGGTTGCGTTGAGAAACTGGCAAATGAAAGAATTGATTTTTCCCCATTCAAAGCGCTGTTTTAGCTAATTAGGACGTTTTGTTAAACACTTGCATTTAACTGTTCAGTTTTAAGTTGTACAATCAAATTGCTGTTACGAAATTACTCAGCATCATGAAATAAAATTGTTTTTCACAAGTTACTAATGTCACGAACCAGCAACAAAAGAAACACACAGTCATAATTCAGTGTTAAAGACTATTTTATTAATCACTACTTATGATAATACGAAAAATAGAAGTAAAAATGTTAGTATGTTAGAAATTCAAAAATGTTAAACCTTGAACATTAACTCCAACAACTAAACTCTTCGTGTGTGTGTGGCCAAGTCCCAAACTCCAATTCCAGGAATGGTTCTTAAAGTTCAGTTCCGCAAGCCATAAGGTGAAACATGAGCAAAGTCTTCTTCAACAACCACTGTTGTCTGAAGATAAGACGTAGATGTAGAGAACATAGGGAGAGTAATTACGAAATCCAAATGTTCCACGATAGAACCCAAACGACACTTCAGTGTTTACTCGGTAGTGACTTCCTCACCCCGAAGAGCATCCGACTCGTGTTCGTCCACACAAATACCAGTTTCCTTCGACAGGTCAGCAACAAAGTGAACTCCACCGGATTACTTCCAATTTCCATACATGGATTTCTGTGGCAGACACAGTTATTGTTTCTCATCCATCGATAGAGAACACTAGCAGGCTGGTGTCTCTCTCCCTTCTCTCTCTCTCCCTCCCTTCTTCTGACCTCTTCACAACGTCATTACGTCCTTTAACTTCTATTGACGTAAGCACGCCACACACATACACACACACAAACACACACACACACACACACACACACACACACACACACACACACACACACACACACACACACACACAATCTTAAAGGGACTTTCACCGTCCTTAACACTACATAGGTTCAGTGTAGAAACTGGCAAATGAAAGAATTGATGCATTCTCCATTCATAAGGCAGTTGCAGACAATTTGGATATTTGCTGATACATTTTCACTTAACTATTCCGGGTTAATTTGCACAATCAAATAAATGCTACCAACTACTCAGCGTCATGAAATACATCTCAGAAAGTTGTTTTCCACAACTGACTACATAGGTTAAGTGTAGAAACTGCAAATGAATGAATTGATGCTTTCTCCATCAAAACGCTGTTTTCGCCAAGTAGGAAGTGTTGTGGTACATTTCAGTGTTAAGTTGTACCATCAAATAAATGTGACCAAACTACTCAGCATCATGAAATACATAACATAAAGTTGTTTTCCACAACTTACTACATAGGTTAAGTGCAGATACTGGCAAATGAATGAATTGATGCTTTCTCCATTCAAAACGCTGTTTTAGTGAATTTGGAAGTTTTGTGGTACATCTGAATTTAACTGTTCAGGGTTAAGTTGTACAATAAAATTAATGTTACCAAACTGCTCAGTATCCTGAAATACATAACATAAAGCTGTTTTCCTCAAGTTACTACATAGGTTACGTTGAGAAACTGGCAAATGAACGAATTGATGGTTTCCCCATTCAAAACGCTCTTTTAGTTAATTAGGAATGTTTGTGATACCCTTGGATTTAACTGTGCCGCGTTAAGTTCTACAATCACGTAAATGTTACCAAATACTCACCATCATGAAATACATAACAAAAAGTTGTTATCCACAGGCTACTACATAGGTTAAGTGCAAAAACTGGCAAACGAAAGAATTGATGCTTTTTCCATTCCAAACGCTGTTTCAGACAATTTGGATGTTTTCTTATACATTTGCATTTAACTACTCCGGGTTAATTTGCACAATCAAATAAATGTTACCAAACTACTCAGCATCATGAAATACATAACAGAAATTTCTTTTCCACAACTTACTACATAGGTTAAGTGTAGAAACTGGCAAATGAATGATTTGATGCTTTCTACATTCAAAACTCTGTTATCGCCAATTAGGAAGTTTTGTGATATATTTGCAGTTAACTTTTCAGGGTGAAGTTGTACTATCAGATTAATGATACCAAACTGCACAGCATCATGAAATACATAACATTAAGTTGTTTTCCACAACTTACTGCATAGCTTAAGTGCAGAAACTCGCAAATGAACGATTTGATTCTTTCCCCATTCAAAACGCTGTTTCAGCTAATTAGGAGGTTTTGTGATACACTTGGATTTAACTGTTCCGTGTTAATTTCCACAATCAAATAAATGGTACCAAACTACTCAGCATCATGACAGATGTAACCTGAAGTTGTTTTCCGCAACTTACTACATAGGTTAAGTGTAGAAACTGGCAAGTGAATGAATTGATGCTTTCTCCATTCAAAACGCTGTTTTCGCCAAATTGGAAGTTTTCTGATAAATTTGCATTGAAGTATTCAGAGTTAAGTTGTACAATCAAATTAATGTTACCAAACTACTCAGCATCATAAAATGCATTACTTAAAGTTGTTTGCAACAAGTTACTACATAGATTAAGCGTAGAAACTGGCAAACGAAAGAATTGATGCTTTCTCCATTCAAAACGCTATATTCGCCACGTGGAAAGTTTTGTGATACATTTGCGTTTAACTGTTCACGGTTAAGTTGTGAAATGAAATTAATGTTACCAATCTACTCAGCATCATGAAATACATAACATAAAGCTGTTTTTAACAAGTTACTTCATAGGTTTAAGTGTAGAAACTGGCAAATGAATGAATTTCTGCTTTCTCCATTCAAAACGTGGTATTTGCCAAATAGGAAGTTTTGTGATACGTTTGCATTTAACTGTTCACGGTTAAGTGGTGCAATGAAATTAATGTTACCAAACTACTCAGCATCATGAAATACATAACATAAAGTTGTTTTGAAAAAGTTACTACGTAGGTTACGTTGGTAAACTAGCAAATGAAAGAATTGATCGCTTCCCCGTCCAAAACGCTGTTTTTGCGAACTAGAAATGTTTGTGATACACTTGGATTTAACTGTTCACCATTAAGTGCCATAATGACATAAATGTTACCAACTACTCAACAACATGAAATACATAACATAAAGTTGTTATGCACAAGCTACTACATAGGTTAAGTGTAAAAACTGCCATCAAAAGAATTGATGCTTTCTCCATTGAAAACGCTGTTTCACACAATTTGGATGTTTTCTGATACATTTGCATTCAACGGTTCCGGGATAATTTGCACAATCAAATCAATATTACCAAACTACTCAGCATCATGAAGTACATAACATGAAGTTGTTTTCCACAATTTACTACATAGGTTAAGTGCAGAAATTGGCAAATGAATGAATTTTTGATTTCACCATTCAAAACTTGGAAGTTTGTGATACATTTGCATTAAAGTATTCAGGGTTAAGTTGTCCCATCAAATAAATGTTCCCAAACTACTCAGCATCATGAAATTCATAACATAAAGTTGTTTCCCACAACTTACTACATAGGTTAAGTGCAGAAACTGGCAAATGATTGAATTGATGCTTTCTCCATTGAAAACGCTGTTTTCGCCAAATAGGAAGTTTTGTGGTACATTTGAATTTAACTGTTCAGGGTTAAGTTGCACAATAAAATTAATGTTACCAAACTACTCAGCATCCTGAAATAAATAACATAAAGTTGTTTTCAACAAAGTACTACATAGGTTAAGTGCAGAAACTGGCTAATGAATGAATTTATGCATTCTCCTTTCAAAACGCTGTTTTCGCCAATGGGCAGTTTTTTGCTACATTTACATTTAATTGTTCAGGGTTAAGTTCTACAATCAAATTAATGTTACCAAACTACTCAGCGTCATGAAATACATAACATAAAGTTGTTTTCCGCAAGTTACTCCATAGGTTTCGTTGTGAAACTGACAAATGAATGAATTGATGCTTTCTCCATTCAAAACGGTGTATTCGACAATTATGAAGTTTTCTTATTCGTTTGAATTTAACTGTTCAGGGTTAAGTTGTACAATCAAATTGATGTTAGCAGACCACTCAGCATTATGAAACACATAACATAAAGTTGTTTTCCACAAGATACTACATAGGTTAAATATAGAAACTGGCAAATGAAAGAATTGATGCTTTCTCCTTTCAAAACGCTATTTTAGCGAAATTGGAAATTTTGTGATACATTTGCATTTCTGTATTCAGGGTTAAGTTGTACAATCAAATAAATATTACCAAACTGCTCAGCATCATCAAATACATAACATCGAGTTGTTTGCAACAAGTTACTACATAGGGTAAGTGCAGAAACTGGCAAATGAAAGAATTTCTGCTTTCTCCATTCAAAACGCTGTTTCAGAGAATTTTGAAGTTTTGTTCTATATTTGCATTTACTTATTCAGGGTTAAGTTGTACAGTCAAATAAATGTTACCAAACGACTCTGCATCATGAGATACATAACATAAAGTTCTTTTCCACAAGATATGACGTAGGTTAAGTGCAGATACTGGCAAATGAATGAATTGATGCTTTCTCCATTCAAAACGATGCTTTCGCCAAATCGGAAGTTTTGTGGTACATTTGCAATTAAGTATTCAGTGTTAAGTTATACATTCAAATAAATATTATCAAACTACTCAACGTAATGAAATAATAACATGAAGTTTTTTCCCACAAGTTACGACATAGTTTAAGTTGAGAAAGTGGCAAATGAATGAATATCTGCTTTCTCCATTCAAAACGCTGTTTTAGCCAAAGAGGAAGGTTTGTGGTACCTATGTAGTAACTTCTGGAAAACAACTATACGTTATGTATTTCATGATGCTGAGTAGTTGGTAGCATTTACTTGATTGTACCACTTAACTCTGAACAGTGAAATCTAAGTGTATCGCAATCATTCATAATTAGCTAAAACAGCATTTTGAATGGGGAAAGCATCAATTCTTTCATTTGACAGTGTCTACACTTAACCTATGTAGTAACTTGTTGAATACAACTTTATGATATGTATTTCATGACGCTGAGTAGTTTGGTGATATTAATTTGATTGTACAACGTAACCGTGAACAGTTAACTGTAAATGTATCACAAACCTGCCTATTTGGCGAAAACAGCGTTTTGAATGGAGAAAGCATCAATTCATTCATTTGCCAGTTTCTACACTTAACTTATGTAGTAAGTTGTGGAAAACAATTTTCTATTATGTATTTCATGATGCTGAGTAGTTTGGGAATATTTATTTGATTGTGCAAATGAACTTGGAACAGTTAAATGCAAATGTATCCGAAAACAACCAAATTTTCATAAACAACTTTTTGAATGGAGTAAACATCAATTCTTTCAGTTTCTACAATTAACCTATGTAGTAACTACTGGAAAACATCTTTATGTTATGTATTTCATGACGCTGAGTAGTTTGGTAACATTAATTTGATTGTAGAACTTATCCCTGAATACTTAAATGCAAATGTATCACATAGCTTCCTCTTGGGCGAAAACAGCGTTTTGAATCGAGAAAGCCTCAATTCTTTAAGTTGCCAGTTTCAACACTTACCCTATGTAGTAATTTGTGGAAAACAACTTTATGGGAGGGATGTCGTTATGCTGAGTAGTTTGGTAACATTAATTTGATTGTACAACTTAACGGTGGAGAGTGAAATGCAAGTGTTTCCCAAAACTTCCTATTTGGCGAAAACAGCGTTTTGAATGGAGAAAGCATCAATTCATTCATTTGCCTCTTTCTACCATCAACCTATGCAGTAAGTTGTGGAAAGCAACTTTCTGTTATGTATTTCATGATGCTGAGTACTTTGGTAACATTTATTTGATTGTATAACTTAACCCTGAATACTTGAATACAAATGTATCACAAAACTTCATATTTGGCGAATACAGCGTTTTGAATGGAGAAATCATCAATACATGCACTTCGAGTCCTGTGGAATCGGAACTGGGCAGCGCACGCCGCTGATCCACTGTTGGTCACCGGAGCGTCAGTAGGTGAGACACACCCTTGACAGAGAGTTTGACAGTGCAGGAAGCGCACAGCTGAAGTGTGTGGCCGTGATTGTATAGTGGTTAGTACTCTGCGTTATGGCCGCAGCAACCTCGGTTCGAATCCGAGTCACAGCAGAGAACAGTTTACACTTTTGATATTCTGCAGCTCCTGCAAATTCAACGCTTTACTTTTGCTGAATTTCCGACCGCTGCCTCTCCCCGGGGATTGAGTTTCCTCTGTCACCACCAGATTTACCCTGGACACAACCCGACTCGCACCATTGTACCTGGAACCAGACGGTGCATTTGGAACTGAACATCCTCGACAGGTCAGCAGGCACGAAAGTATAAACAGGCTCTCTGGGTATTTATCACCCTTAAGGTGACATCGTTCACCACCGGGGCCCGCAGTATGCAAGAGGCAGAACCAGCCGCATTGCCTCAGCAACAGCGCAGCATCAACGGTCTCTGGATTGGGGTGATAAGAGACAGCTACGCCTTGCTGTGTGCCCCCAAGTGAGTCTCAGATCTCCCCTTATAATCCAACTCTCTCTCATTCCTTTGATATCTGTTGTGTCCCGCAATCTTCTGACTTGTCTTCCGAAATACATTCAGCATCTTGACCACCGCAGTATTCTGTGGTTCAGAATTCCGCAGCTTGATCGCGCCCCGAGTGAAGGCATTTCCCCTCATCTCATTGATAAAATCTCCTCTCATATTATTAACGGTTTCCCTCTGGTTGTAGATTCTAAGCTACGGGAAACATTCTGCAGCAATTCAGTCTGTACAGCCCTTTCAGTACATTGTACGATGCATTTGGCAACGTTGCAGAAGAGCCACAAAGTCAGGTGAACAGTGCATAAGGAATTCATGGTGTTCCGAATGGCCTGTTCCTGTACTATACGGCCCTAAATATCGATGAAAATTATAAATGGCAAAGAAAGGTATTCGTTCCCATGGCAGAGTTGTCAGAGTCCATTTCAGTGGGAGTCAGAATTTTGGAGAGGATCTGAGGAAGATTTTCTTTCATCAGGGGGAGGTACATGATGGCAAAGAAAGCAGTGGATAAAAATGTTCTTACATTTCACAGCCAATTAATAGGCACTTGGATCCGGACGATAAAACAATCTCTGGACCAAGTGAGACCAAATGGGATTGCTGGAGATAGTTACCTGATGGTCGGCAGTGACAGGGTGGGCCGAAGGACCTGTCTCTGTGATACATGACGCTGTGATGCTGATGGGAACACTGAAGCCAGGTTTCTCTGTCAAAAGCAGAAATTCCAAGTATGGTCAGCAGGTCAGGCAGCAGGAGAAAAATCAACGAGTTGAACATGTACTGCCTCGCCCTGACTGACTGCATATCTGAACAGAACTGAAATCACGTAACAGCTTCCTCGTTTCACCAAATCCCCGCACAGAAAAATGTCCGGTGATTTGTGCCTTGTATGAACGATAATCCTTGAAAAAAACTCCGGATAATCAGAGTTATTGAATCAGAGAGCTTTCGAGCACAGAAGCAGGCCCTTCGGTCCGACTCATCAATGCCTACTAAGTTGCCAACCTGAGGCAGTCCCACTTGCCGGATCACTGAACCTATTGTGGTGAAGCACCTCTGTCACAAGTGTGTAGCGCTGACTTTTAAACAGTAAATACAAGCTATAGAATCTGCCATCGGATGAGTCGTCGTCCCCCATTTCCACTTGTCAGGACTACTCATGAACTCACAGGTTTCAATCAAGACATCTCTTGGTTTTCTCAACAGCAGCCGGTACCCGACTGGTTGGACAACCTTCCTTCACAATGCTCCCGCCGATTCCTGGTATCGGTCTGGTAAGCTTCACTTAATTATGTTCAACTCATTCAGCTCCGAAAAGAAATAAGGAGGCCAACATTGAAAATGTTGCTACTAATGCCGTGCCAGCGCCGCTCTTCATTTTTGATATACAATCTCCCTGCATTGGAATTCAAACCATCCCACAAAAACAGCAAAATTACATCACTTCCCTGAATATTTATAAAACTGCACGGTGTCCTTTTAATCAATCACACATTAAGATACAACTTCTACCAGCATCCGGGAGTTTTGCAATCTCTCAAGAATAAAATAAAGCCCCCCTTAATTTAGATTCCATGCCAAATGGACAACGTCATATTTTCTGATATTGCTCGGGCAGTTGTTCCGCCTATTACCTGCTCCTCCTTTGAAATGTCAGAAGGCTGTCCACTTCCATAGAATTCTACTGCTTCTGGATATTGTTGTTTTTTTTTGTTTGTTGCCAACACCGCAGCCCTGCTTTGATCTTACGTTCAGCCCACATGGCCTCACTTCTCGCTGGTTTAAAAATTTGTTTCGTTTCATTGCTAAAATTGTTTGTTTATCTCATTGAGACAACAGTTTTAGTTCCCACGTCCCTGTCTTCACGGGAATAAAATTAGCAAAGACACTGAGCTGTCAGTCCTCCTTTCCCTGAAACCACGCTTCACAAATAGCTGACGTACCGATTTCCTGCTCACCGTCGGTTCGCCGGCCTTGTTCGTTATGCTCATTCCATGGATGGATGTCCTCCTTTATTTCCTGTGTGGCAGAACAACTGCAAAGCATCGTGACAGCTTCCATCAGTGATGTGTTGGAGGCACAGCGGAATTTAGAGGGAAACGTAACCCAATCTTGAAATTCAAAATTTCACATATAACCTCAGAGTGCGGTTACCCTTCTTTGTCATTTTTCCCGACTCTGTCTCTTCCCACTCGATAACTGTCTCTCTTTCACTGTCCCTTCTCCAAAAGTATATCATAGAACTCATTTTGTTTCCCGAGGTGAACTTCCATGCATTAAGTGGAAAGTGTAGACAAGAACGCAATGAATTGGAGATCAGCTGATCAGTGGTAGTGTGGCTGAGCGGTCTAAAGCGCTGGATTTAGGCTCCAGTCTCTGAGGGGACGTGGGTTCGAATCCCACCACTACCAACCTTCCAATTTTACAAACCTGTGATTTTTGAGAAGCTGCTCGCTGAGCGGACAGTCACAGCCGGCCTTCTCCAATCTGACCTTGTAATTGAAATACCCCATCCTTCTGACCGTTTCAATAAACCTGTTCTGCTTCCAATACAGCACAACTTTTGGCACTGAATTGGATGCAGTTTGTTCAGTGGAACCCCACCAATGTGCTAGACGTCATTACTCCTATCTTGCTATTGATCTCGGCAGAGTTTATCATCCATATTCCCAGTGAATGGTGCTCGCTTCGTTGAAGCCAATAGATGATTTTCATTCATAAACTCAGCCAATCAGACGGGTTGCTGAGGGCAATCTCCCTGCCCACCAACACTCAACCTTCTTTAAAATATGGAAGTGAAATGGTATTTAAGTTTGCCCACTTTACTGCATTTAGCTCTGCATTGAACGGAGACTTTTCCTCCTTTTATTCTCCCCTTGATATTTTCATGTATCCATCACTTTCTCCTTTCTCAAACGTCTTCTCCGTGTCGTCTTCAAATGATCTGTTCTCAAAGGGAAATGTGAAAAGCTGAATTGCTGACAATTTTCAGTGGTCCAGTTGGCGGCCTTCCTCAACTTTCTGAATGAGTGAAAAGAAATCTAATGCTGTGCACTAATCTAGTCACTAATCTAGTCAGCATAAAGTGAAGCCAACATGGTCATAATCCCACCACAATGCTCCGTGGGGATTTTTGTGCTGTACGTGACATTTCAGATATTACGAAAAACACAAATGCTCCTGGTTTGCAGGTGAGTGCCTGAGTCTGGAAGAAATGGAATGTAATTAAAATGGGATTAAAGAAAGATCAGTGTGAATGTTCACCTGAGTCGACAACTACCAAGAAGCCCCAATAACTCGCGCGTAGCCCCTCCTACTGCTATCCGTGTAGTCTGAAAATTTATCCATCACATGTTTCAGTAACTTCCTTCGATTAACTTCGTTGCCGAGGTAAGGAGAACTGAAGATATTGTCTGAGACTGGCGAATTTTTCGGTTAGCCTATGACACCGTGCGAAATGGGATGTGCCAACCAACGGTGAGCGTGCGCTGAATTCCGCAGCCGCTGCGCCACAAACGCTGTGAAGACAAAATCAAAACGCAGCTTTCAGGACTTCATCATGAGTTGAACTCGCCGACTTCTCCAGGTCAGTGCCGCCGTCCATGCAACACAAGGTCAGCGCACCAAAGCAGTGGATCATCTGAGCAACGAACGATCTCCAAGTAGGTAGCACTTCTGTTATTTTTCAAATTGAAACTCAGAAAACTGCAGTTGGGAAGATTGCGTTCCTGGACGTAAATATAGATCAGTTCTCATCTGTCCCATGAGATTATTTGCTTCACGAGGTCTCCGTTAAAGCGAGGATCTCTCTGTCCATCCTGCTGACATGCTGAGTTTTGCAACAAGTTTCCGTTTTGAATTTGTGGGTATTTAATGGCTGTTTAGATCTGACAGATACGGTGCTGGTGCCACATGCACAGCTTTATGTTCCCCTATTGGAAGCCGACTCACATTACGAAATGTATCACTACAAATAAAATGTTCCTTTTGCCACAGTAATTTAATTATCCACTATATAACGCTCCTGGTTTGCAGGTGAGTGCCTGAGTCTGGAAGAAATGGAATGTAATGTGGAGATTAAAATGGGATTAATGAAAGATCAGTGTGAATGTTCACCTGAGTCGACAACTACCAAGAAGCCCCAATAACTCACGCGTAGCCCCTCCTACTGCTATCCGTGTAGTCTGAAAATTTATCCATCACATGTTTCAGTAACTTCCTTCGATTAACTTCGTTGCCGAGGTAAGGAGAACCGAAGAGATTGTCTGAGACTGGCGACGCGCTAATCTGTGGAGAGAAATCTCAGAGAGCCCGCTGAGTGATTCGCGAGGTCTGGATGTTCATCTTGAGGGGACTGATGGAAGCCAGAGTGACAGAGATGTTGTATTTCCCTGCGTTATGGATACAGCACGGTTCACATTTCCTAATTGAAAGAGGAGAGGAATGATTGGCCAGACTTTGTGCTTGTTGCTTGGGGCATCAGAGGCTGTAATTAAAGGGGATACAACAGACCCTGTCAGTGCTCAGCAGCGTGGCAAAGAATACGAAGTGTTGAATGCCTCGCGTGGTTTCTGTGGTGTAGTGGTTATCACGTTCGCTTTACACGCGAAAGGTCCCTAGTTCAATCCTGGGCGGAAACACTGTTGTTTTGTTTTGTCTCCAGGTTCTGAAAAGCAGATGATACTCGGCCTTCCCATGAGGATTTAAAACAGCTGCCCAAAATTCTTGCTGCCACTTTCAGGAGAGACAGAATGGATGCAAACACTTGAGGTCGGTAAAACGATCGTTGCAGGACTCGAACCAAGAAATTCCTGATGACATCACATGAAACACCAAAGTCAGACGCCTTACCCATTCAGTCACACGGTCCATTTTTTTTCAGGAACCGAGGAAAAACATCAGGAATGATGTTAGGCGGGGTCCTGCGAGAAAGTGGTAATAAGATGCGACGCATTTTTCCAGTACGGAGAGTTGCCCTGTTTGAAGTGTTTCGACAAGTAAGATGAGTTCGCGACAGAACTAAGAGAATTCGCAGACGGGGCGCAGTTTTCATCGCGGCTCAGAAGTTCGAAGGATGGCGTGGCCTGTCTCTGCTCTTCCCGCTGACAGACAAAATGTGGCCATGCTGGCTCAGTGAGATGCCTGGAGTGAGCTGTTTCATGGTCAAAACTAAATCTAAGTGGAGCGGACTACTTGAAACAGACATCATCTTCCATTCTCTGTGGGTCATCTGAAGCACCACACGCTTTCCCTCATTTACATCACCAGTGGTTTGACGATGATATACTCGGAGCCCAGGTTCCCAGCACTCCGAGAAAGAACCGTAATTACCTCGTTATTTCCCTCTCATTCACCTATTCCTACTTTAAAATCCTTGTTATAAATCGCCCACTGTTACTCTGTTAACAAATGAGCGATGCGGTATTAAAATTAGTATAAGTAATGAATCTCTGAAATTCTCCGGCCCCGACCTCGGTAGAGATTGGATCATTAAATAGTTCAGGTGCATCAAAGAAGTTCTCCCGGTGTCTGATCACTTCCTTCCAGTGTTGCTCGTGTTGGGCGAGTACTTGTCGCGTAACAATTAAGGTTTCCAATTTCCAACCTTCTATTCATTCACATGATTATTGTCCAATTATTATCCGATGTTATGGTCACGGAACCTGCATATTCACATGGAGCCCGTCGGTCCCTCGTTGGGGCTCATTGGATCCATCACCCATTTCGATTTTCTTGACACACTTGTGGTTTCAGAAACAACATCCGGACATACAACGTTGATACAGGTAAAACGAGGAAAATCCTCCAATATAATCAAATCCCAACTGCGGATCTGAATTCAAAAAAGGTGGAGACGGTCCGAAGTCATTTGATGTGACCAAATGAGAGCAACGACAATGCAAGAAGCAGTGAGCCGGGAAACCATTCGGCCCTCTGGCCCCAGCACTGCCTTCATTGTCAGGTTAGTACTTCACCCCATCCATTCGCCGACCACTGCCACATTCGTCGACTCCCTTCGTGTTTCCAACTCCATTGGTCTGACTCAAAAATACATTCAAACTCAATTTCTATGACCCTGGAAGACATGGAACGATTGAATATATGCAATATACTCTGGCTGAGAAGTCAAAACGTTTGAGTGAAAATATTCTTTGCCTTTGTATCCCTTTGGAACGTACTGTCGTGATGCGCAGTTTAATTTGGGGCATGTGGACATCCGATGGATGGGAAGTATCTCTCCCAAACTGGACGTGGAGTGAGAAACTCTAATTGCGGACATTTTCCTTCGTGAAACAAAACCCACAACAACTTGCCTGACAAGCAGACAAATGGAGTCTCATAATTCTTCTTATAAAAAGGTTAACAACACCCCGTTACACCGACCAGCAGCTCACGACGATGCTGGAATTCCAAACCGCGTATGTAAAGCACAATGGGTTATCAGTATGTGGCCTTCACCTCTTATGTTCTTACGTCTCATTAAATGATATGATCTTTTCCTGTGCCCCACACGATTATTTACATGATACATATTGTTTTTCCATTTCCATTTTTTTTGATCATCTTTGAAAGAATTATAATTAGTTCCCAATGCCAAGGCCGATCTAATCTTTTCTTGCAGATTTGTGAGTATTTAGTCGATTTAATATTGGCGATATTTAATCCTCTCAGTCATGGTTGAAACACTTTTCCTTTGTGCCTTTGTGCTTTGTAAGTTATGCATTGTATATTGAAATATAAACGACAACCTGTCCATAAGATCAATCTTTAATGAATTTTCCCAACCTTCCCCAGACAAACTGTCACTGCTTCCGGTATATCTTCCTTTGCTAAGTTCGCTGTCTGGGTCAGCCTCAACCTTCCTTCTCCCGGCCAATGAAATCTTCAATCCAGATGATATTCCAATTCCAGCCTTCAGAGAAGTGTTGAAGATCATGAGACCGCCGGTCAAAGAACTGTACCCCGCAGTTCATATTTTCCATCTTTCTTCTTCTGTTAAAGTGCATCACGTCACAATTCTCATTATATCTATGGACAGAAGATTGGCTGTCACGCCCAAGTCAGAGAGTAGGGGAAAAGAGTCATATTCAGGATGGATGTTGGTGACGATCGAAGTTACGCAGGGGCCAATGTTGCGACAAGAAAATTCAATTTAAACACATATGATCTGGATGAAGCAACTGCTGCCATTGTGGTTAAGTTTGCCGACAATACCAAGTTAGGTAGAGATAACGGTATGTCTTAGAGGCACGAAGTCTGCAGAGTGATGTGTGCAGATTGGGAGAGTAGGCAAAGAAGTGCTGATGGAATACAGCGCAGGGAAGTGTGGGGTTATGCACTTTGGTCGGAAGAATAAACTTGGAGAATATTTTCCAAATGGCGAGAAAAGTCAGACAACAGAGGTGCAAAGGGACTTCCGTTTCGCATTACATCAAAGTTAACTTGCAGGTTGAGTCAGTAGTAAAGAAGGCAAATGCAATATTTTGATTCATTTAGAGAGGACGAGAATATAAAAGCAAGGGTATACTGCTGAAGTTATCGAAGGTGCTCCGATGGCAATTGGAATATTGTGACCAATTTTGGGCTCGGTATTGAAAGAAGGGTGTGCTGACCCCGGAGAGTGTCCAGAAGAAGTTCACAAGAATGATCGCAGCAATGCAGGGCTTAACACATGAGGAGTGTTTGACGTCTCTGGGCCTTACTCAATGGAGTTCAGAAGGATGAGGAGGATCGCACTGAAATCTAACAGTAAAAAAAGAGGTTGATGGAGTGGATGTGGAGAGGACGTTTTCATCAGTGGGAGAGTGCAGGATCCGAGCGCACAGGCTCAGAATGAAGGTACGTCCCTTTCAAACTGAAGTCAGAATAACTTCAGCCAGAAGGTGGCGCATCCATGTAATTCGTTGCCACAGAAGGTGCTGGAGGCCAAGTCACTGCAGGCAGAAATCTTCTGTATGTCACTGAACGAAAACATCTGCTGCCCGGGCAATGAACACTGGCCGATCATCCGACCCTCTTTCAGCAGGGGAATCCACACAGTGGTGGGCAAATAAAGCAGGAAAATACAGAGATCCCCGTCATTCTGGGTCCCACTTGTCTCTTCCGGCTGACTCTCCACAACTCTCTTATAGTCCGGCGCTATCTCTGAGATCACTGCCGGCAGATCACCCTGTCGACTGTCTCTCACTCAATTCTCACTGCTATTCATTCCGGCCACCACGTCAGTGGAAGGGCTCATCAGGAACAAATGAAGATGGAGTTCAGAAACAACCTGATTCTAGTGGATGAAGGAAAGGCCGCAGCACAAGAAGCATTTTACTCTTCGAAGTTCCGTCTGTATGAAATCATAGAGCGAATCAGAGAGTGAGTGGGAAACAGGAAGTTGTGCTCGCGTGGCTGTCCTGAGGCCGTTACATCAGGAAACCGCTGTGGGGAAAGGAGAACGTTCTGATCCGGAACATTTTGCAATCTAAGCACGACAGCAGCATCTCCGGAGAGACCCTTCCTCTGGTAAAGTCTCACTGAAAGCAAGTCATAAAAGCGAAGGACATGGAACTCATGAAAACTAATTCACCCTGACTTCCGATCGGGCATGAAACGGTTCTCCATATAGGGTAGTATCCACAAGGCGCACTTCCAACGCCCAATGTGAACCGTTGCCGTTCAGTTGCGTACACCGGGAAAATAGAGGCGGCATATCGAAGGCAACGGCGTTCCCATGTTCAGTATAATATGAGATACGGTAATGGCTAAGGATGCGTGCAGTGAAACGGCGGCCAGGAGGTGAGGGACTGCACTGGGTTGTGGAAGGAGCGAAAACTGCACTTACATGAATAAATGACCGGTTGTGTCCCTTTCCCGTAACTTGATTTCAACAAAAATATTTCAGAATGTTTCTGTCTGGTTCCGAACCAGGGACCTTTCACGTGTTAGGCGAACGTGATAACCACTACACTACAGGGACGCTTCTCGCTGCTTATCAGGGTCCGCAGCAACAGATCAGAACCCAATATTCAACTCACTCTCCGAGATAACTGCTTGGTTTTGTCGCAGACTGACAGCTGAAATATCGAAAATAAAATAATTCCCGCGATCAATAAAAGATTGAATCCATTGGAAGAGTTCAGCTGACCCCGACCTCTCTGGTGATCCCGCCGCAATTTAATGTGCCTCCCGATGAAACAAGGCCAGGGCTTTGAACAGCACCACACATTTCACAGTCCGTGTGCGGTCTGGAGAGCTCTTTTCTGTGTGAGAGAGACGGAGTTTTAAATCTGAAAGGCAAAGAAAAAACAGAAAGGGTGAGAAATTAAATATAATGGCGTCCAGTCAGGAGAGTCAGAGAAAGAAATGGAGTGGGAGACAGACCGACGAGGAGTAGCATGATTAGAAGGAGAAGTGGCGAGAGATTCAGACACAGCGAGGACACGATGGAGGCGATTGTGTTTCATGCCAGATTCTCGGTACAAAACTGGTCCTGTCCTTCATCCGACCGCCGTTGGGCACAGAAGTTTGATCGGGTGTCTGCAAACTGCAAGAGTATTCCAATTTTTTTTGCAGCAAGACATTCGGTCAGCAATTGTCAAGGTGAATGGGAAATGACGAGAAACTGGAGCAGGATCCAAGATAATGTTCCTGTCCAGGGTCGAACTGGGGAACTTTGGCGTGTGAGGCGAATGTGATAACCGCTGCACTGCTGAAACTGATGAACAGAGGAACACCAGTTCACGAGGAACAGAGAAACCAACAGGACGTTGACCAGCAAATGACATAACATAAATGAAGGAAATCCTTTGGTTAATCGCTGAAGCAGAATCTGGGGAAAGGGTTCAACGTGTTTCCACGGATTCAGGCAGTCAATTTCTGGCCAACTTATTCACCACCGCACCACCGAATCCGGCGGTGGTGTTGACGGTCCCATGAAGGAGCGGATTAGAGCAGTGCGACACATAAGGTACATTCTCAGCACGACGTGGGAGTCAGCTTAAACACAGGAGGCCAGCGGCTGAAGTTCTGGAAGCTGACAATTGGCAGATGCGCAGAAGATACTGGAAACACTCAACAGGTCAGGCAGCATCGGTGGAAAGAAGCAGATGAAGTTCCAGCACATTCTGCGTTCGCTCCACCTTTACCATGGAACCATAGAACACTACAGAACAGAAGACAGGCCATTCGGCCCTTCTAGTCTGTGCCAAAACGTTATTCCGCTAGACCTATTGACCTGCACCCGGTACATAACCCTACAGACCTCTCCCGTCCGTGTATCTATCCACATTATTCTTAAAACTCAAGAGTGAGCCCGCATTTACTACATAAGATGGCAGTCCGTTCCACACTCCCACCACTCTATGAGTGTAGAAGTTACCCCAAATGTTCCCCCTAAACCTTACCGCTTTCACCCTATAGCCATGTCCTATCGGACTTATCTCTCCTAATCTAGGTGGAAAGAGCTTATTCGCATTAACTCTGTCTATACCCCTCATAATTTTGAAAACCTCTATCAAATCTTCCCTTCATTCTTCTGCGCTCCAAGAAATAAAGTCCTTTCCCTGTAACTCAACTCCTGAAGACCCGGCAACATTCTAGTAAATTTCCTCTGCACTCTTTCAATCTTGCAAATATCCTTCCTATAGTTAGGTGACCAGAACTGCACACAACGCTCCAAAATTGGCCTCACCAATGTCTTATACAAACTCACCATAACGTCCCAACTCCGATAGTCAATAATTTGATTTATGAATACCAGGATGTCAAAACCCTTCTTTACAACCCTGTCTACCCGCGACGCCACTTTCAGCGAATTATGTACCTGAACTCCCAGATCCCTTTGTTCCTCTTCATTCCTCAGTGCCGTACCATTTACTGTGTATATCCTACCTTGATTGTCCTTCCAAAATGCAACACCTCACACTTGTCTGCATTAAATTCCATCTGCCATTTTCTGGCCCATTATTGCAGTTGGGTCAGATCCCTCTGCAAGCTTTGAAAGTATTCCTCGCTGTCCACTACACCTCCAATCTTAGTGTCATCAGCAAATTGCTTATCCAATTTACAATATTATCATCTAGAACATTGATATAGACAACAAACAACAATGGCCCCAGCACAGATCCCTGAGGCACACCGGTAGTCACAGGCTTCCAGTCTGAGAAACAATCATCCACTACCACTCTCTGTCTTCTCCCACACTGCCAATTTCGAATCCAGTTTACAACCTTTCCATGGGTACCTTGTGTCTGAACCTTCTGAGCTAACCTCCCATTGGGACCTTGTCAAAGGCCTTACTAAAGTCCGTGTAGACAACATCCACAACCTTTCCTTCATCTACTTAATTTACATTATTGTTTATCTCCTTTTAAAAAGCCAACGAAAGCCACCGCCTGGTTCGCTGCACATGCGTAGCATTTTCAAAGTTCACATTTTCACCAGATCGGTGGAGTGTTTATAGCTCGACAGGGCACAAACGTTCGGCAAAGGAGAGGGTTCTTAGGAAATGGAAATATCCCAGTGAGAAAGTGAAAAGAGACTTGTCTCAGCTGTCTGGGCCAATTGAGACAAAACACCAAGGTCTGTGCAACATTTTTCTTTCGTGTTTTCAGTAGGTTTGGTGGGAGATGTCGGACAGGGAGCTTGTCCTTGCCCAGCAGGTCTGTGCTTCGTTCTTAAACCAACAGGTCAGGTTCACTTCAAGAAAGTGAGCGTCGGTTACAGTGGAGGGAGTGAGGATGGGAAGTTGATGCCGGTAGTTGTAGGGAATCGTCAGGAGGAGGCGGTAGCGCAGATTGTTTCCTCCTCTCTGTCCCACAGACGGGATACCGTCGACCCGGGATTTCTCATCCAAAATTTGTGATGTCGGATGGAAGAAATAGTGACAAGGTAAGTATTCAAAGTGGATTTAATTTAAACCTTCTGAAGTATCTCTCATATGCTAATTTGGAACAGGTTATACGGAAGTATTTTTATTGATAAACATATTTTTATCTGTACAAATATTCGACATAAGGATTATATACATTTTTCCTTTTTTATTGAAATGAGCACTTTTAATCTTTGTAACCATTTTCATAGGAGCAATCTAGAAGCAGCGTCGGAAGGTCTGTGCAGAGGCAGCGCTCACTGTCAGAGTTCCAGTCCGGCGAAGTCCCGCAGTGTCAGAGCTGAGGGGAACTGCACAGCTGGAGGGATTCCGAAAAGTGAGTACTGCACTGTCGGAGAGATGGTGCTGGGGGCGTCCTGGACTGACTGAACGGAAGGACTGACCGAGACACAGTACTGGGAGAGCACAGCTATGTCGCTGAGACGTTCCTTCTGGGGACTGCCCCGGTCTATGGGCCGTGTTGCTGCCGGAAGCCCTCCTTTGTGTTCAAGGCCTCACAACCATAGCCATAATAATCTGAATAATTCTCACAAGGTTGCCTTTTGCGTATATTGACTTCCATTTCCTTCGTAGTGACCACAGTTTATTACCTAAACAATAGTTCATGGACTGTGATGTGATTTGTGATTCTGAGCTGTTGGAAAATTCTTCCTCAATGTGAGATATTCCTGTCTCCAAGCTCCAAGCCTCTGCCTCTTCAAACCTGCACCCATCCAAAATACAAATCCCAGAGCGCCACAGAGGGTAATCACTGCTCCTTTTTACATGGTCCTCGAAGCGATATGACACCTGCGCACTTCCGCGTGCACTCGCCGAACACCGTGAACAGCAGCCGTTCCACGGAGCGGGAACCGTGTCTGGGAATGTCACCTCTCCCTCATGACCTCGCTCCATCCTTCCTTCTCCACCGCCCGCGCGCCGCCAGTGCAACCGGAAAGGATTTCGCATTTCTCGAGCGGCAGATCCGGACCGACGTCTGGTCGGCACCCGTGACATCAGCGGCCAGACTGCGTTCCCCGAGACGACCGTTCTCCGGGAGCAGGAATTCCATCCGCAGGAGCGGCCCGGAACTTCCAGTTGTATGTCGGGGGAGTGACACCTCACCTGGGGCATCGGATGCGGAAACAACCTATAGAAGATAAAGGAGCATATCAGTAGGGAAAGTAACCGGGCAGACAGAGCCAGGCACAGAAATATAAAGAGAGCCAGACTAAGTCAGAGAGACAGAAGAAGATATTCAGAGTCTGGGACACAGCATGCACAGGCAGGCAGGCCCAGAGGGAGGTACTCTCACATTCATAAGCTGGAAAATTTGACGACACGTTCAAACAAACAGCTACAGACACAGGCAGTCACAGGAACAAAGACATAGTTCTAAGGAGAGGACGGTGGTGGACACCTATTCACTGACTGACTGATGTGCACGGGAATATCGAGATGAGAAGTGGGCAGACCTCATGCAGTATGTATCATAGCTGAAGCACGTGAACACCGATCCAAAGGAAATGCTAGTCACGTGTGGTGGCAGGGACGCTCAGTGACAAAGGCAGGAACACATCCGAACAGAGGGAGGGACACCTGAGGCAGAGGCAGGCACACTCACGGACAAAACCAGGAGCACCCAGTACAACGAACACCCAGTGACTGGGGCATTCACTGACAGGCAACCAAACACAGGCAGACACAACAGAGGGAGAGAGAGAGAGAGAGAGAGAGAGAAAGGCAAATAGTTGCAGGCACTCAGGAAGTGAGGAACATGTAGAACGCAAACGGAGAGGCAGGGACACAGAGATGGGGTCACTGACTGACAGAGACAGTGACACTCACCGGCAGGGGCAGGGACCCACGCTGACAGAGGCAGGGTCACTTTCAAAGAGGGGGATCATGAACAGTTAAGCAAAAGAAAGGGAGAGAGTTGAGGAAAACAGATGCAATACACACAGTGAGGGAAAATGACACATACAGGGGCAGGGCGGAGCAAGCACCCACACAGACAGAGGCATGAATACTCACACACAGACAGAATTACTTGCGAATGCAGGTAGCTGAGAAAATTCATGAACAGACACATTCAATGTCAGAGCTTAGAGCACTTGAAGGTTTTTTCAGGCAAACGGAGTGACACGTGTTGGGATATAGACAGAGAGATGCCGATGCAAACGCTGAGACAGACGCAAATACACATATGGACAGGTAGCTATCAGGTTGCTGCAGAAACACCTACAGACGGATGCAGAGATACTCACATATAGGGGCATAAAGAATCAAATAGAGAGGTAGTTAACACAGAAAAAGAGACAGGTACACAAGCATATCCTGTCAGACACGTGTATTAAGAAAACGTCATCCACACCCTCTGGTCAGCACACAGACAGATAAAGCAAAATTTCACAAACACTGAGGCAGGCACAATGAGAGAGGGAAAAGGGGATGGAGAGGCAGCAACGGACTGACACAGCCACAGAGGCAGGTACAGAGAGCATCAAATGAAGGTATAATCACACACACACACACACACAAACACACACACACACACACACACACACACACACACACACACACACACGCACACAGAGGTATTGGCAGTGAGGAAGGAACCTTCACTAACAGAACAACATTGACGTGTCAGCTGAGATTGGCAGAGCAACGACAGCTGGAAATCATTCCTGAAAAACCAGGCAGGATGCCTTTTGCGGAGCAAGTAGTGTAGGGTACACACAATGAAGGGTGGGTTCTGAGGGAGGACTGAGCAACAGAGCGACTTAGTGTACTGGTCCATTTGTCCCTGTAGGCAGCACGATGTGGATAAACAGGCAGACGGGACAGGTGTCTTTTTTCGCCAATGTTTAAAATTCAAGGGGAACACAAGAAATTGCAGACACTGGGAATTGGAGCAAGAAGAAAAACTGCTGGAGAATGTATTGGGTCAAGAACCTGCATCAGTATTTCAGTCTCAATACAGGGTCTGTACCTGAAACATCAAGCAGCCTTCTGCCCCCACACATGCTGCACGGCTGGTTGCGTTTCTACAGAAGTTTGTTTAATGCACCACAGAATAAAAGCTGATATGCGGGCTGAAACATTCAATGACATGAGCATGAATACTCAGAGGTGGGGGCTGGAGGACTCAGAGGCAAAGGGTGGTATTACTCAGAAAGACACAGAATCGGAGGCAGGGACAACTATACACAGAGAGTCACACTAGCAGGTGCAGGGAGGACCCTCCAAGACTTGTTCAAAAACACTGACCGAGAGAGTCCGGGCTTCACATGTACAGAGACTGGTGCACAAGCATAACAGGGTTGTAGGTTAATAAAGAGAGTGAGGGGCACGCAGCCAATGGCGCGCACACAGCTAGAGTGGGGAAAGTTAGTGATAGAGCGAAAGAGAATAAGTGGCAGGAGCGCACAGGTGCTGAGACACGTACTGACAGACAGAGGCAGGTAATCTCTGGAATGGTCCCAGAGAGAGGCAGGAATAACCAGAGACCATGCAGGTCCACAATCAAATCAAACACACACACACACACACACACACACACACACACACACACACACACACACAACCAGTAACAGCCTGAGGCAGACCCAGTGGGTGGCTGTGTGTGTGTGTGTGTGTGTGTGTGTGTGTTGATTTCTGTGGACCTTGCGTCATCTGTGAATGCTCCTGCCTCTCTCGAGGACTATTCCAGCCGCTATTTGTGATGCACCAAAAGATAAAGATACGGTCACCGCCCCCCCATAGAGAGATTGACGCAGATCCACACAGAGAAGCAGAGTGAAAAGATAGGCTTGCACACTCACAGCCAAGTGAACAAATTCAAAGAAAAGTGACTGGTACACATTCTGACAGGAAAAAAAAACACACACAGACCGGCAGGCACACATACACAGATTCTGAGGTTGGCACATGGTCTGAAAGAATTGAACATGAACAGAGAAATGGAAACAGAGAAGACCAAGTGCCACAAAGTGAAGTGGAAGGTTAATGCACCTACAGATATTGGCACATAATCGTGAACAGATCGGTCTGCAAGATTGAGAGAATGAAAGAGAGATTGTTTGTGTGAGAGAGAGAGGGAGAGAGAGAGAGAGAAGGATCAGACAGAGAGAGGGACAAGTACACTCACAAACAATGAAAGCCAGACACAGGGACAGAGAAGGTGCAGACAGGCAGACAAAACCAGACCACATGATGAACATGGGTAGGCCCAGGTATAGAGTGATGTACACAAGCAATTTCGGAGGGAGGTACACTGACTATTAGTGACTGTCACACTTAACAGCATGGTCAAACAAGAAGGACATGCAGGAACATTCAGAGATAACTGGAGATGCACAGTCACACAAATACATACAGGCAGGCACACCAGTGGATAGAGCCAGGGACATTCATGAACTGTACAAGAACACTCCCGCAGAGAGGCAGGTTCCCCCCCACACGTAGACTGATAAACCGACAGACAGAAGCAGTCACCCTCACAGACTGGTGGGAACTCTCATAGAAAGAGACGGGCAAAGAGAAAGATTCTGTAACAGACAGAATCAGACAAACTCGGTGATGGATCCAAATTCAGGTGCAGTTGGAGTCAGTGAAAGATCCACAGAAGAGATGGAGCAGGCGCATGCTTACACAAAGGGAGGGACAAGTACACTTTCAGACAGGAGCAAGTACACTCAGGTACAGAGGGAGATACACTCACACAGATTCAGCCAGGAAGCATTGCAAACACAGGCATGCACACATAAGGAGAGAGGCAGGTGCAAATAATATCAGAAGCAGCTGCTCTCCATCTCAGAGCTGCCACACTTAAACTCAGGGTCAGCGAACACTGAAAGAAGTGCAGACACTCTCACCGAAGGGCAGCAGTGGAATGGTGCTTTGAGCGGCACCAACGATACACATTGCAAAATGTGGCTCATGTCTCAGTTAGGCAGGACAGGAAGATACTGAGAGACTGGAGACAAGAATGAACCATTTGCACCAGATCACACATCACAAAGCGAACAACAGTCAGTGAAAAATTCCTGCATCCGGGAGAGAGGAAGCTGAAGCAGACAGTCGGAAATCGACAATTAACAATGTGATTAACGTTGTCTGCAGATTTTCTGAACTTCAATTCCTTGCAAAGAATATTTGAACAGATAATTCTTTATTCTCAGGGCGGGTTGGCTTTCTACACCCCATTTACTTCAACTGTTTCTTTCGCCTGCATATTTTCTTTCAGGTTCAGGTACTGACACATGGCCTCCCAGATCCCTTTGTACATCAACCTTTTCCAATCTATCACTAATGAATAATATTATGTCTTCCTGCTTTCCCTGTCATGGCAGTAACTTCGCACGTATCCGTGTTAGACTCTGCCTGTCTTGTGTCTGCCCACTCACGCAGATTGTATCATGGAGACACAAAAGACCACAGATGCTGGAATCTGGAGCAACAATCCGCTGGGAGAACTCAGCGGGTCGAGCAGCATCTTTGGGAGAGAAGAAATTGTCCACGTTCCGGGTCAAAACCCTACGTCAAGACTGAGAGTGGAGATGTGAGATGGCCGGTATAAAGTGGAGAAGGGCAGGGGTGATAAAAGATTCCGGGGTGATTGGTGGACTGATGAGGGGATGTCAGGTGAGAGGCAGGAAGTGCCGGGTAGGAGATTGAGCGGGGTTGGAGTTTGGAGACTGTGGAAGGTGAATGAAAGATGGAGGCACAGAGAGAGAGAGAGAGAGAGAGAGAGAGAGAGAGAGAGAGAGAGAGAGAGAGAGAGAGAGAGAGAGAGAGAGAGAGAGAGAGAGAGAGAGAGAGAGAGAGAGAGAGAGAGAGAGAGAGAGAGAGAGAGAGAGAGAGAGAGAGAGAGAGAGGGAGAGAGAGAGAGAGAGAGAGAGAGAGAGGAAAAATTAAAGCAACAGATTGGACAAGGTGAGGAGGGGAGGGTGAACGTTGGAGACCGCTGATGGAGGGAGATAAGCAGGAACACAGTGCGCTCCCAGGGCTGGATTCGGATAAGTAAATGTGGTGAGAATTCGAACAATGATGGGAGAGGTGAACGGCAGTTGGAACCAGATGGAGAGGAGGACCTGTGAGTGAAGTGGATGGATGGCATCAGGAGGCAGTGAAGATGGCTGAAGGGGGCAGCGGTGTGAGTGAAAGAGACAAATGTGGGAGGGCCGGAGGAGGATCAGAAAGGAGGGTAGGGGTTGGAGTTTAAACGCCATTCCAGTGGCCGTTAAGAATGCCGCCGAAACCTTTGAATGATTTTCAGTGGAAGATACATCTGAATCGCCCTCCATCACCAGCACTGACAGTGATTCATTGAATTTATTGGTGTCTTTAATGAGTCCTGAATTAAACCTGAAACATTACCCGGGTTCATGTAAGAAGAAGGCGGATGCTCGTGAAACATTGTGTCCTGACATGTAAAAGCAGGAATGAAAAATATTCAATTCAGCTGCTGCCTGGTTGATTATCGTCTGAAATATATGCAAATGTTGAGGAAAAACAGGTTAAGCACGGTAATTAAAGTGCTGCCTTACGAGAGGTAAACCACAAAACCACGCCCACGTCTGAATTGAGCAAAGTGCGGCAGAGCTGCAGATCTGAACTTGAGAACAGAAAATGTAGGAAATAGATTGCAGATGGGGCACTTTCAGAGTCGATGTGAAGAGAATTGCAGAATTTAACATTTACCTCCGTAATCATTATCCGGTCATCACCAACCAGCTCTCAAGTTTGATACTGTTGTTTAGGTGTTCCCGGGACCGAACTCCAGAACCCCTCCCTTCCATCGCGAAATCTGAATGGTCATTCAATCCTGTCTTCAGTTCTTGTTTATTCTGCAGTATTGTAGCCGCTGACAATGACCTGCAATTCTGGGCAGTGCTTGAAGCAAGGACAGGATAAGTAAGGTTCATAAAATGAATTTGTTGGGGGATAACTATGAAGTGGACAGCTGGATATATGACGAACACAAAATATTAAGATGAAACAGAAGTGCTCCGAATGTTAGGAAACATTTTTGGAGAGAGTAAAATTACATGGTCAGTGTCCTACTCGAAGCTTTTTCATTGGACATTCATTATCCTTGCTTCGCTGTTGATACCAATATTTGGCATGTTTAATCCTGACTTAATTTTGTCATAATTTTCTGAAAAAAAAACAGAAAGCGCCCCCTCACAACTGCAGTTAGACCTTCGTGACCCGCCTCTGCGACAACAGTGAATCTCTCTCTCTCCGGTCTGCTGACGTTCAACCATCACATCTGTACTCTCCCTCCCTCCCAGGAGGTCAATCTGACCATCTGAGTGTGTTTGGTACTGTCAGAGTTTGCACCAAATACCAGTTCTCGTTCATGCAGCATTTTGGTTTTCTCTGGTCAAATATATTTGAACCTGACTACAAGTGATACATTTGCCGATGACATGACAGTTTACAGTGCCGCCCAAACCGTTGATTGTTTTAAATTGAAATCAGAGTCAGAGTGATACAGCACGGAAACAGGTCATTCAGCCCAATTGGTCCATGCCGACAACAACAACCTCCCCGCAGGTCCCAGTTGCCGGCGTTCGGTCCATCACCCTCTGAACCCTCCCCTTCCATGTTCATATCCAAATGACTTTTAAATGTTGCAATAGTACTCGCCTCCGTCACTTCAACTAACAGCTCATTGCAGGTTCTCAATACCCTCTATGTGAAGATGTGACCTCTCAGGTCTCTTTTAAATCTCTCCTCTCGTATCTTGTATTTGTGCTGTCCAGCCCTGCGGAAAAATCGATGACCGTCACCTTATTCCATACTCCTCATGATATTGTAAACTTCCATGAGGTCTCGCCTCATTCTCGTGCGCTCCAAGGAATAAAGATCCAGCGTGGCCAACCTCTCCCTATAACTCAGGCCCTCCAGTCCAGGTTGCATTCTCGTAAATCTGTTCTGCATCCTCTCCAGCTTGACAATGTCTTTCCTATCACGGGGTGACCAAAACTTTACAAAGTACCCCAAGTGCGGCTTGACCAACGAATTCCATAACTGCAACATAATTCCCCTACTCCTCAAGTCGATGCCCTGACTGATGAAGGCCAGCATGCTAAACGCCTTCTTTGCCAGCCTGTCTCTTCGCGAGGCCGCTTTCAGCGAACTGTGCTCTCGTGCTCCCAGGTCCGTCTGTTCCCCAACACTCATCAATGCCCCGCCATTCTCTGCATTAGTCCTATTCTGGTTTGAATGTACAAAATGCATCACCTCATACTTATCTAAGTTGAAATCCATTTGCCATTCCTCAGCCCCTCTCCGTGACTGATCACGATATCTTTGCGTTTCATTGTAACCTGCTTCCATTTCAGCAAGACCCCCGAAATTAGTATAATCAGCAAACTTGCTAATCGTGCCGTGTACATTCATATCCAAATCACTTACGTACATAATGGCTAACACTGACCCTTGTGGAACTCCACTATTCACAAGCCTCTAATCGGAGAATGGACCTTCAACCATCAGCCCCCGCTCCCAATCAACGAGACAATTCGGAATCCACCTCATTAACTGCTCCTGAATCTCATGCGACCTTACCTTCCTGATGAGCCAAACATGCGGAACCTTGTCAAGGCCTTTACTAAAGGCCATATAAACCACATCCTTTGCCAGACCTTCATCTATACCTTCAATGTCCTCTTCGAAAAAGCTCCAGAAGATTTGTCAGAGCTGAACTCCCCCGCTGAAAAAACCATGCCGACTATTCTAGATCAGGCCTTGACTATCTAAGTGATGGCAGATCGCCTCCCTCACAATTTCCTTCAGTAACATCCCCACAACTGAGATCAATCTCACCGGCCTGTGATTCCCTGGTCTGTCCTTGCTATCCTTCCTGAAATATTGAACAACCCCCCACTCTTCTGGAAATTCACCAGCGGCTAACGACGAATCAAATATCTCCACAAGGAACTCAGTGATTTCCTCCCTTGTATTGCATAAGGTCCAGGGGTGCACTTGGTCAGGCTCTGGAGATTTGCTCACTTTAAAGCACTTCAAGGCTGCAAATACCGACTTCCTCGTGATACGCATATGATCCAAGACCTCACTATTTATTCCCTTCATTTCTTTGGCATGCAATGATATTTTTCTCAGTAAACAAAGAGGAGAAATAGACATTAAAAATCTCAGTCATCTCCTGCGGCTCCACACATAGGCGGCCCTGACGGTCTTCAAGAGAACGAGTCTCTCCCCAGTCACCATTTTACTGTCAATACAACTGAAGAACCTCTTGGAATTATCTTTACCCTTGCCTGCTAAATCAATCTCATACCCTCCTTTTGCCCTAATGAAATCCCTCTTTAGCATGGTCTTAAACTTCTTACTTTCAGAGAGGGATTCGATCGTACCCAGCTGTTTAAACGAGACGTGCTCTCCCTTCATTGTCCTGACCAGAACCTGAATATCTCTCCTCAGCTAGGTTTCCCTAAACTTGGTATGTCTGCTCTTCATATAGGATCATGAAGGGTAGACATCCCGCCCTCCATCACCAGCCCTGACATTTATTCACTTCATTTCCCGGTGCCTTAAATGGAACTGGGACTTTTGCCCAGGTCAATGGGAGGAAACGGCGGATTCTCGGTGAAACATTCCGCCCCTGAATGTTCAGGCTAGAATGAAAAGTATTCAATTCAGCTGCAGCCCGGTCGATTATGATCTGAAATGCGTGCAGAATTTGCGCAAAAACAGGTTTAGAAAGCTCATTAAAGTGCAGCTTTTGGAGATGATAAGATCAAACAGCACCCAGCTGCCCAGCACTCAAAGTGCGGCAGATGCTGCAAATCTTAACACAAGCAGAGAAAACGCTGGAAATGGTTTTCTGATGTGATGCCTTTCATGGCAAGACAAGCAGAATTCCGGAAGTTGGTTTTCAGCTCTGTACTGCTTCACCAGATGACCATCAGCCAGCTCTCACGTTTGATGCCAACATCTAGATTCACTCAAGACCTACCGCTCGATTTGTTAAACTGTCCCTTTGTGATGGCTCTGGCTTAAAGGAACAACAAAACCCACCAATGGTGTCGGCGTTAATGCAGAGGGGTCTGCTCTGCACTCACATTCCTGTGTCATGGGGGAGACGGCAGCCAGTCGATGGCCGAATTGGCCTTCCTGTGAAACCTGACAATATCAAAGAGATTGTGAGTGCCGTGTCCTGAACCACAGCAAACTCGTTGATAGGTTAAAGTTCCCGATGGTGTTGCTGGGCAGGTCGGTGGGACTTGGCGGTGGGTACCTGACACATGATTATTGATGACCTGCTGCGTTGCGTCCTGAGACGTGGCTGAACCACACAAGCCTGATTCGTGGTTCACAGACCTTCCTCCTGCGCCGAGCAGCCAAATGATCACATCACACAAGGAGGAGGCGCCTTTCTGGAGGGCTAATTCACTGTCCTTCCTCGTGTGGTTCAATAGAAAGGCAGCAAACGCTCGGGTTTCACACACTGCTCCAACTTCCTGATCCGAGCTCGGTGAAAGACGATGAAGACGCTGGAGATAATGATTGGATTTCTGCTGGTGACTGCACACATCACTGCTGAAATGGAGAAGAGAGGAGGTACGTGCCTGTATATGGTTCCTGATCTCTGTGTGGCCGCTGGATGTATTTATAAACTGAAACACCGCTGTAAGATAGTTTGTTAGGATTCTTGTGATATTACAAGGAAGAGGAGAGTCAAGGCCTCCGTGAGGTAATAGTACTGAAGGAGTCCATTCTCCCCATTGCCGTCGGTCTGCAGCGCGGTCCCGCTGATCTGATTCCGCCGATCTACCTTCAAGCACTAACTTCCATTGCTAACCAATGGGATACAACCTAGAAACTGCCTGCTAACCTGGGTGTGCCTGAATTTGAAGGAGACGGTGTGAGGTGGTGGGTGCAGGTGGAGGAGCCGGGGAGAGAGAGGAAGATGCTGCCTGGAAAGGAGACGAGGAGGGAGGAGAGGGAAAGGAAAGAAACCGATGAGGTGGTGGGAGAGGTAATGTGAGTGGCAGAGACGGGAGGAGAGGAGACACAATTGTATCCCATCCATTGACGCTCTCTGTTTCTCCCTGTCTCTCCTTGTCTTTCCTTCTTTCAATCCACCTGTCCTCCTCTCTCACACACATCACTACCCATTACAGTCCGTGCTTCCGACAGCAAAAGCTTCCTTTATTCCCCACTTCAACCGTTCCCTCCGGTTCTGCACACGCAAACACACACACACACACACACACACACACACACACACACACACACACACACACACACACACACACACACACACAAAACAGACACCCTCTGGGTCTGCCTCAGCTGTTTTGTTGACCTTGCATCATCTGTGAATGTTCCTGCCTCTGTAGACGCCTATTCCAGCCGCTGTTTGTGATGCACCAACACATTAAGGCACGGGAACCCCCGCACAACTACTGACGCGGAACCATGCACATAGGCAGAGTGAAAAGAGAGGCTTGCACACGCAAAGCCAGGTGAACAAATTCCCACAGAAGTGACTGGAAAAGTCACACACAATCAGGCAGGCACACATGCACAGAGAGTGAAAGAGATGAAAATGAACGGAGAAATAGAAACATTTACAGAGAAGAGCATGTGCCCCCAATTGAAGTGGGAGGATAATGCACCTACAGAGATGGGCACATAATCGTGAACAGATAGGTTTGCAAGAGTGAAAGAATTAAGGAGAGAGTGTTCGTAAGAGAGGGAGAAAAGCAGGATCAGACAGAAAGAGGGACAAGTACACTCACAAACAGAGAAATCCAGACACAGGGACAGAGGCAGGTACACAAAGGCAGAGACAACCAGACCACATTGTAAACATGGGTATGCCCAGGTACAGAGTGATGCAGCACAAACAATTTCAGAGGCAGGTGCACTGAATGTCCGTGACTGTCACATTTAACAGCATGGTCAAACAAGAAGGACACGCATGGACATTCAGAAACAGCAGGAGATGCACACACAATCACAAAAGTACATACAGGCAGGTGCACCAGTGTAGAGAGTCAGGTTCACTCACGAACTGAGCGAGAACACTCTCAAATAGAGGCAGGTCCACACATATACAGGGAATAACAAACTGACAGACAGATGCAGTCACTCTCACAGACATGTGGCAACTCTCAGAGAAAGACGCAGACACAGTAACAGCCAAAATCAGACACACTCGGTGATGGATCCAAATACAGCCGCAGTTGGACCCAATGAAAGGTCCACTCAAGAGGTGGGGCAGGTACACGCTAAAACAAAGAGAGGGAGAAGTACATTCACAGACAGTAACAAGTACACTCAGGTACAGAGGGGGCTACAGTCACAGAGATTCAGCCAGGGAGAAATGCAAACACAGACACATAGAGTACGGAGAGCACAAATAATTTCAGAAGCATCTGTACTTGGTCTCAGAGGCTGTCACACTTAAGATCAGGGTCAGCGAACCCTGAAAGAAACGCGGACACTCTCAACGAAGGGCAGCGGAGGAATTGTGCTTTGAGCGGCTGCTCATTGGTACCGCATTGACCAACGATGCAAACTGGAAGATGTAATTCAAGTATGAGTTTAAAAGGACAGGGAGATACTGAGTGACTGGAGACGGGAATGGCTCCGTTTGCATCACAAAGCGACATGCAGCCAATGAAAAATCCCTGTATCCGGGAGAAAGGGAGCTGATGCAGGCAGTCGTGAAACCCACTTAATTAACAACGTGATTAAAGTTGTCTGCAGATACCTCTGAATTGCAATTCCTTGCAAAGAATTGTTCAAACAATTTATTTTCAGGGCTGTTTGGCTTTCTGCACACCAATTATTGAACTCTCTCTTTCGCCTGGATATTTTCTTTCAGTCACTGACACTTGGACACCCAAGTCCCTTTTTACATCCATATTTCCGAATCCACCACTCACTGAATAATATTCTGTCTTTCTGTTTTCCATGTCATAGCAGTAACTTCACACGTTATTCTCTTGCTGTCATGTATCTGCCCACTCAAGCAGATTGTATAATGGAGAAACAAGAGACGGCAGATACTGGAATCTGCAGCAAGAAACAATCTGCTGGGAGAACTCAGCGGGTCGAGCAGCATCTGTGGAAATGAAGGAATTGTCGACGTTCCGGGTCGAAACCCTGAATCAGGACAGAGTGGAGATGTGAGACGGCCTGTAGAAAGTGAAGAAGGGGAGTGGTGAGAAAGGGTTCCCGGGTGATTGGTAGACTGAGTAGGGGGTGTAAGGTGACAGGCAGGTAGTGCCAGGTAGGGGAGGTGTGCGGGGGTGGAGTTGGGAGACAGTGGCAGGTGAATGAAAGATGGAGGCAGAGAGAGAGGAAAACGTAAAATAGCAGATGGGACAAGGTGGGGAAGAGAGGATGAAGGTTGGAGATCCCTTGCACCTCTAGTTATTCCAGAACCTCTTCCTTGAGGATCGATTCCAATAACTTTCCAACCACCGATGTCAGACTGATAGCTCTGTAATTTACTTTTTACTGCCTCCCACCTTTCTTGTACACCGAAACTACATTTCCGACCCTCCAGTCCTCCGGAACCATGCCGGAGTCTATCGATTCCTGGAAAATCATCACAAATGTCTCCACAATCTCTAAAGCCACCTCCTTCAGATCCCGGGGATGCACTTCAACCGGTCCGGGTGACTTAGCTGTATTTAGTCCATTTAACTTTCCTAGCCCCTCCTCTCTAGTAATATTAACTGAACTCCGTTCCATCCCTTGAGACCCCTGACTATACCGAAAATTCCTAATGTCCTCCACAGTGAAGTCTGATGCAAAATACTCATTTAGTTCCTCTACCATCTCTGTATTATCCATTATAATCTCTCACGCACCGATTTCAATTGGTCCAATATCAACCCGTCTCTCTTTTACTCTTCATATATTAAAAAAAACTCTTAGTATGCTTTTTAATGTTGTTTATATTAAAACAAACTCTTAATATCGTTTTGAATGTTGTCTGCCAACTTCCTTTCATAATTCATCTTTTCTTTCTTAATGAACTTTATCGTTTCTTTCTGCAGATTTTTAAAAGTTTCCCAGTCTTCAGCCGTGGCCTGTTTAAACTGACTCCCATCTCACTGTGGGAATACTCAGTGAGCGTGGCTCTCCTCTGATCCGCTCCTTCATGACACCGTCAGCACCAACGCTGGATTCAGTGGTGTGCCTGTGAACATTTTGGTCTGACGCTCACTGTCCGACACCGGTGGAAACACGTTGAAACCTTTCCCCAGCTCTGCTTCCTCCCAGAACGGACCGACTTCACTGGACTCTTTTCCTCTTTTATTGTTAACGTTCCGAGGATGACATTTTCTGTGTAAAATGGCATCACAGGGCGGCGTGCTTTCAGTAGTGTAGAGGTTATCACGTTCGCCTCACACGCGAAAGGTCGCCAGTTCGATCCTGACCAAAAACATAATTTTGGATCCTGCTCCAGGTGGTGAGGTGATTGCGTCTTCATGGCGTTCCCATTCACCTTGAATGCAGCGGCAAAAGATTTTGCTTTGAAGTCCCAAGATTTTTTTTATATTCAGCGTGGTAACAGGCCCTTCCGGCCCAACGAGTCGGCGCCGTCCATTTTAAACCTATGTTAACCTACCCGTACGTCTTTGGAATGTGGGAGGAACCCGGAGCACCCAGAGGAAACCCACGCAAACACGGGAGAACGTACAAACTCCTTACAGACAGCGTCGGGAATCGAACCCCGATCGTTGGCGCTGTAATAGCTTCACGCTAACCGCGACGGCACAGTGCCGCCCTTGATTCAGTTAAATTCCGCATACCTGCTGTGAAACAAAATTATCTCCGTCATGTTTGCGCTCTCTCTCTCACTCACTCTCCATCTCTCTCTCTCTCTCTCTCTCTCTCTCTCTCTCGTCATCTCCCTGATGAACTCCTGCACTCCTCGCCTGTCTCAGGCTCTCTGTTTTATTCTCTCACTTTCTGAAGGAGACGATTATTTAGCACTGAAAGAAGGAGAAATATCTCAATTCAGGTGAATTCTCCCATTGGACCGCTGTGAAGACTCGGTCAATGACTTCATTTAGTACAGAGTTAGAATTCTGGCAAACTGATGGAATCAGGGCACAAAACAAAAGACAGAAGACAGTCTTGACATCGACCTTTCTTTGCTGAATGGAGGATCGAACTCGACGGGCCGAACGACCTGCTCGTGATCCAATTGATTCTGTTTTTCGTCACCTTCCAGCCTTTCTCTCACAAGCAATGTCCCATCTCTTCATCTACCCTCCGCCTTTCTGTGTCTGTCTCTCTCTCCCTCTCTCGCTGTTGTTCTCTTTCCATCTCTGTCACTCAAATAATTTTCTGCTCCTATTTCCTTTCAGTCTCTTGCTCTCAGCTGAGATTTCCCATTCCGTCCATCACTGCATTCCTCCATACCTCTTCTTCCTCTCTCCTTCTTCCTCTCAAGACACCCTCCTGTCCTCCAGTAGCTTTCAGATGTTTTTTCTGAGAGAGAGAGAGAGAGAGAGAGAGAGAGAGAGAGAGAGAGAGAGAGAGAGAGAGAGAGAGAGACGTGGGAGGGAGAGAGAGAGAGAGCTGGCAGAGATTTTCAGAATATCATTAACCACATGAAAGCTACCAGAGGACGGGAGGGTGTCCATTGTTGCACCTTTACTTCAGAAGGGCTGCAAGAACAAGCCAGGGCACTACAGGCCGGTAATGGGTTTTATGACTGGAAACTTACTTGAAGGTATTCCGAGAGACGGGATCTGCCTTGCATTTTGGAAGGAAAAGACTCAATAGGGAGAGTCATCACCGATTTGTGCGGAGTAAACACGAATTTGATTAAGGTTTGAAGAGATGACCCCGAAGATCGACGAGGCCAGGGCGGTGGACATTTATAGGAACATGGACTTTATCAAGGCCTTTGAAAAGGTCTCGTGTGGGAGGCTGTTCAGGAATGTTGAATCACTTGGGACCCAGTAAGAACGAGTCAATTGGATGCTAATTTGGCGTGGTGCTGGGAGTCCGTGTCTTGCAGTGGAGCTTTGCATTGTTTTTTATTGGTAGCCTGTGAGCAGTGGAGTTCCGCATGTATCTGTGCTGCGTCCCTTGTTTGTCACATCCATATCAACGATGGAGATACAAATTGAGGTGGTATTGTTATTACCTGTGCGGGAGACACCAATATTGGTGGTAGAATGAAGCAGGTTATCTGAAATAACAACAGGACTTTAATTAACTGTGAATATAGCCAAGGAACGGCAGATCAATTAACTGGGACAACTGCGAAGTGTCGCATTTTGGGATGTTAAACCAGGGTAGGACTTACACAGTAAATGAGAGCTCCCTGTGGAGTGTTGTAGAACCGAGAGACCTCAGAGTACAAGGACATAGTTTCCGGAATTGACGACACAGGTAGACATGTTGGTGGAAACGATGTTTGTCACGCGTGCTCTCATTAGTCAGGGCACTGAGTACAAAATTGGGATGTCATGTCAGAGGTGCACATGACATTGATGAGACCGCACGTGGAGAACTGAGTGCAAGCCTGGTCGACTCGCTGCAGGGACGATGTCGTTAACCTGTAGAGGGTGCAGAAAATATTCACAAGGATGTTGCCATCACTGGACAGCTTCACTGACCAGGAGAGATTGGATAAGCTGGGGCTTTTTCCCCTGGAGCAACGGAGGCTGAGGACTGACTTTCAGAGGTTTATAAAATCATAAGGGGCAGAGATAAGTTGGATAGTCACTGTCTCTTTTTCTTTGCTGGCATGGACTGAAAATGGAGGGGATAAGTTTCGGGTGACAGGGGAAATATTGAAAGGGGATCTGATGGACAAGCTGTTAACACAGGTGGTGGAGTCCAGATGGAATGTGCTGCCAGAGGAAGTGGAGAGGTGGGTGCAAGTACAGATTTCAAAGATATCCTGGCAGGTACATGGGTAGGAGAGGTTCCGCGGAATATGGACCCAACTCAGGCTAATTTGATTGGATCAGGTAGAGTCATTCGTCAGCATGGACGTATTGGGCCGAAAGACCTGTTACCTCGCTGTAGATCTTTATGACTCCATGAGGTACGTTCAATCCGAGAAACAAGGAGGAGAATAAATATATGTTTGGGAGTCGCTCAACCCCATCTCTCAACTCTCTTTCAGCACATCGAAGACTGCATTGCTGCTGCTTCCTGACACAGAGGTCAAAGCTTTCATTCCGATTTCTGCCATTTTCCAACTTATTCTACCTTCAGATGGTCTTTCTCTGACACTTACCTTCCTTTTCTCGCTCTCACGTTTTCTTTTAACTGACAGCGAGCTGCTTGACAGCTCTGTTGGGAACACGAGAAAATGATTCTCTGAAATCAAATCTTCGCAAATCCTTAATTTAAGGAAACTACAGAGAACCGACGAAGGCGATGCCTTGAAATATTCACAATTCCTTCAGAGCTCGCCACACGGGTATTTTAAATGGTTCGTTCTAATTAATTCTAATCCATCAATTAGAAAATGTTATCAAGCTCCCGAGACGTCGACCAATCAATTCGCAGGGAAAACGCAGAATGGAAAACGGAATTAATTTTCTGATTTGTGTCCCTGCACTGTTACATTGTCTGTCGATGGTCTTTGTCATCAGCTCATTCTGTGGTACAATCGGCCAGCGCGTTCGGCTGCGAACCGAAAGGTTAGTGGTTCAAGCCCACCCAGGGACGGTGAGCTCAGGTTTTCACCCCGACATTCAACACTTCTGGCGGCGCTGAAACAGCAAACCACCATTTACTCAGGCCTTGGTTTACATGGTGACTACTGAAACATGACATGTATTTTGCATGGGATGTGGATGATATCGAACTTATATTTGTAATGTGAATCATATGGATCATGTCGACTCTAAAGAATGACAAGAAACAAACAAAATAACATTTCTGGCTGCTTGCACTGAAAGGCAACCAGGGAATGCCGTGTTGCTCTGTTGCTCAAAGACAGCGAGTTTCTATGTGTCGATGACGTCTGAGAGCTCTAAAACTTTAATTTCCTCTCCCTCCACAGATCACGTTTCCATTTTACTTTTATTTCAGCTTCATTCCACATTTGATCAGGATTAAATATTCTTCCCAATTTATGTTCAAATGTTTCAACATGAACAACACGCATTGTAATGGAAATTGGACAAGAATTGTGATTTGTCATTATTCTACTGATGATTCTCGTTCATCATGTAATGGATACTCGGTGTTTTTACCAAATATTCTCTAACAGACTGAGATGCTGACAAAACAAAATGCGCCGCATAAACATGAGCTACACAGCGATACAGTCACGGAGGCAGAAAAGGGATATAGCAGGAAAACAGGCTTTTCCATCCACCAAGTCCCCAAGAAACTTTCACCACCAACAAACGCCAACGTTTCTTTATTCTTCCCATATTCCTGTCAATTACCCCCAGATTCTGTCTATAACCGACAAACTGTGGACATGTTTTGGTGACCAATGAAGCTGCCAACCTTCGTGTCGTTGGGACATGGGAGGAAACCGGTGAACATGCAGGAAATCCACACAGTCATAGGCGGAACTGCACATCGCACCTGGCAGGACGAGGTGAGGATTGAACCCGTATCTAATACGTCTCGGCTCGGTGGGGCAATAAGCAACGCGTTGGACTTCTATCGTGCAATTTACTTCAAAATGAACCACTTTACTTGTAATGAAATGGTGATTTGCAACTCAATGGCGCAGTGATTTAAAGCACGGTTTTGAGTGTATTCCTTCTGCCGCGGGCTTGGCAAGCATGTTCTCGACTTTGCTTGCAATTCAATAGTTATCAGTTATTTTCTCACCCGTGCTGGAGAAGATTTACAGTGCGGTGCCCTCTGTAAGAGGAGAAACGGACGCAAGTCTCTTCTGCGCAGACTCAAAAGTACTGTGCGTCATCAGAAATTCTTGCCGTCTAATTGTTTGCAAAATTCTGTGGAGAACTCTGTCCTGCAATAGGATGGGAACTGGGGCACTGATTTTGTCGCTTCTTCAGTGAAAGAACGAAAGGAATCGGACACGTCTCCGTTTGACGAAATGCGATGTTCTCCTCGGTAGCTGTAACTACATGCACCAAAGGGGGCAACTATGGGCTCTGTAGCACAATGTACAGCGTGTTAGACTTCTAACGATCCATGACGAAGCAATTCAAAGGTTGTGGGTTACAATCCCACCAGAGTTGTTATTTTGTCCGAATTCGCTGCAACGATAAACAAGGTCAGATTCGTGGTCACCTGATGTTGGATAATCCAGAAATCCAGGTCATGGTTTGAAGTAATCGAATCGTTCACTAAAACACAGAAAATTGATTATTTTCTCCCAGACCGTCCGAGTCTGTGGAACTTTTCGGGAAAATGGCTGCGGGTACTTTGTGTATTTAAAAGACGGGAGAAATATTACTTGAAAAAAGGAGGCTACCACGATAAGGAGGTTGGCTGGAATGCAGAGTTAAACGGCTGAGCGTCTGGGTGCTCTTAGGTCTTTCCGATGTGCACGGATGTTTGTGTGTAGTTTTCTATATTTGGTTTTCTTCAGTTTGCTCAACTTATTCCATTCCGTTAATGTTGCAGGTTTGACAAGACACTTGCATTCTGTTCATTGTAATTCAAACATGTTCTGAAGAAAAATCTCCAAATTTGCCTTCTATAATTCAGGGAACGACGTCACTTTTTTTTTACCCGGAACCTGTCCGCTCACAATATGCAAGTGCCCAGTTTATGCTGTTCCCAATCCCCGCAGAAACACCGTTTCGAAATGGTAATCTTTATTACTTCTTTGAATTAAAAACCCACACTGAGAGGCAAATGGGTAGAACCGTGCAGACGGAACAGTTTCTGGTGTGGTGCATGTTTGCCCTGATTGCATCAAAGGCAACGGCGAGTAACCGTCATTAAATCAGAAAGACTTCACGAAAACTTCGGCCAATATCGGACGTTTCTGAACATATGTGTTCACACATATTAGAACGGTTGTGAATATCCCAGATGGGGACCAGAAGAGATTTTATGGTATTGCAGCGGATGTGAGTGATTTCATTTGCAATTTTAAGCTGCGGAAGCTGGGATTGCTTCATTTAGATGAAGAACATTGAGAGCACAATTTATGGACATCTTGATATTCATGCTCAAGTCTCGCTGGGCGTAACAACACAGGTAGATAGGATGGTGAAGTCACTCTGTGCATCCGCTGGAAATGTCTGAGTTGAACCCTTTTGACCCATGTCGACACTGAGAGTACTCAGGAAAATTAGCCTCCCTGCATTGACGTTTGGAAATCCTCGTGGTCTGCCACCTTGCCGTCTGACGTGACAACAGTTTACCGCTTCTGTCTCCGGTCTACTTTGAAGAGACATTGGATGGATTGGAAAACGGGAAGCCGCATCAAACCTCAAACACTGTGTCTGGGACAAATAGTTTCAAATCAAACACGGAGGGCACAGAACTTTCAAGATTAAAATGTTCAACCAATGAGTGTTGTCATATAATGAACGATAAACAACTTCGCTGTGCGGTAGTGTGGCCGAACGGTCTAAGCCGCTGGATTGAGGCTCCCGTCTCCACGGAGGCGTGGGTTCATATCCCACAACTGCTATTGGGTGCAAACCTACTGCACCCAGTATTACCTGTTGCCGTATTAAAAGTCCATTGGGAAATGTTTTGCAGAACAAAATATAAACAAATCACAAATCACCGTGAGAATGATCCTGCATTGGTGCCAGGGTGAATGACATCACTGCAAGGCTGCAGAACTGTCCTGAGGTGCTGTGGGAGATTGTGCACAGGTCGTGATCATGGCCCATAATTATATGAAACAAATGGGTACAACAGTATCCAATATCAATCTGCATTGCACCTCATACCTTCTGCGCTGCTTCTGCCGTGTCTTGAAATAAACAGCGAACTGGTCAGAGTTCGAGTCGAAAAGACCCATGCAACGCGGGGTGGGATCGCTTGTCAACAGGACCAGATCAAGATCACGAAGCAGGACATGGCCGCGTTTGCAAACGATTTGCATCCTAAACTAAGACCATGCCGCAAAAACGCAAGGAAACGGGAAACAATGTCATCAGAAACGTCATCTGGTTGAACGGCTCGCTCTGTTTCTTGCTCCGCAAACACCAACAGACCTGGAGCGTATTGGAGGCTTTTTATTTATTCTGTTGCTTTTTGTTTTATGTTTGGAGGTGCGTGAACGACGGTGTTTGCATGAAACCCGCCTTCATCACACGGAAATTCACCCCATAAATGAAAGGCTCCGCTGGGAGTTTTACCCAGGATCTCCTGTTTACAAGACAAGCGCTTTGACCAGTTAAGCCACACAGCCCTCGCGCCGTCTTGCAGTTGTAATAATTAGATGCTACTTGAATTAACTTCTCTTGTTCGTCTGCTGGCGAGGGAATTGCTTCAGATTCTGCTCGTTTCTACAGATTCACTGCGTCGTCTACTTCCAAACATTGTATCACCGCATCGAATTACGGATTCTCCGCAGTCGCAACTTCCGCCTGATTTACTGAACGCTTCCTCGCCTCCATTTCCACCACAGCTTACCCTTCACCCATCACCTCCGCTCTTTCCGTTTGATCTCATCGCAGCTTCAGGAGAAGACCCTGAACCAGCTCACTTCAAACATCTCACTGCGCCAGCTTGACCACATTATATCTGTCAGCGGGAAGGGGCGGGGCAGGAAGAGTGAACTTTCTAACTTCCCAACCGGAATGAAAGTGCTGTTCAGTGGGTCAGTACATTAAGCTCCATCGAGGAATTATTCCGCACGTGGAAACACTTGAAAGCGGTTAATTCTATCTGTGCTTGAGAAATGCGTCCCTCCTTCTCACTGTCTCGCAGCACATCGGCCCAGCAGGTTTCTTAGCTCCATTTCTTAGGGGTTTTTGGAGGGTGTGACCCTGTGGCCTAATGGGTAAGGCGTCTGACTTTGGTGTTTGATGCGAGGTCATCAGAAGATTGCAGGTTTGAGTCGTGTTACGGTCGTTTTACCAAAAGTGGTTTTGCTTCTATTCTGTCGCTCACTCCCTCGACCACAACTGTCTCATCTGATTCAAACACACGCGTTTTAATCTGGTCGGATTCGATCAGATTCCCGCGCCGCGATTACCTCGGTCACTCCGCCTGGTGGGCTACCTAAAGACATGCCGCCGCTTCGTTTCACGTTACTTTTTTATTCCATGTGTCTTGGCTGCAATGAATTTCTGCAAGCGACCTCATAAACATCGGAGTGGAGCTCCTCAAACTGTCGGGAGCAGCTGCTGCTGGGAAGGCGGAGTGTGCTGCACATTCAGCAGGTCAGATCGCAGCGGAGACACCACAGTGAACCTGCATAACCATCGGTGTAGGATCGTAAGCACACGTTTTCCTGAAGAAACAGACACTGCGGCGGGGCCTGATCGACACGTTCCGTGACGCCAGGTCCGGTTACTCCGATTCTGGAAGCAAGGCTACATTTGAAGAGAGCATGGCAGACGGCGACGGACGGATGGAGCTGGAGGCGGAGGATTTCAGGCCGAGGTGTGTGGACAGATTGTTGGTGACCTGATGCTTACGCAGTCCCGCTGTGAAACCATGAGAAGGATCAGTCAGGTGAGTTAATCTCAAACAACGATAATCCATCTGATGATGACACCAGATGTGGGGACGTTTTCTGTACAATGCAATAGAACAGGACAGCACCATGGACGGGACATTCACCCCATTAGATCTTCTCAGCTCACGATGCCGAAGAAAAGTGATCCTTTCCACTTTCACATAGCCCATTTCCTTCTTTTCCTTGCCTGACCGTGGGACATGAAATAAATGACGTGCTTCTGAAATGTAGCACCGGACTGAAAATGAAGATTGTATTTTCTCCGAACCCACCCCCGGAACATGAACACACCTTCAGCTTTTCATTGGCTGCAGTAGTGAAATTAATCATGTGGTTACCTATCGTCGTCAGGATGGCCGAGCGGTATAAGGAGACGCGTTCAGGTCCTGGTTTCCACTGCAGGCATGGGTTCGAATCCCACTCCTGACAGTTAAGAGCTTTAAATTGTGATTCTCCCTCCGTGTTTTCTCCCACTGGCCGCCAGTTTTACCTCGCTCCATCCTCGCTTCTGCTATTGAACAACTCTGTCCTTCCACACATCAAATGTCTTTCCCGAGTTGTTAATGTTTTCGTCCTATAGGACTTCGTGATGTTTTACTGGTCCTCTCGACTGCCAGCGAGATTATGGTTCATCCTTCATTCACTCTCCCGTCCCATCTCCACATCCGTAGTTTCACAAATATACAGTAATCTGCTGATGGCAACGGTGAATGAAGTCACAGCCCAGAGGGAGGAGTGGTGGGTTGGACAGTTGGGGAATGAGAATGCTTGTGGGAGCTGCGAGGTGGAGAGAGACTGTAAAACAGATAAATACAGAAGGTGCAGGAATAGGAGGGTTAGAGGGTGACGCGACGGAAGACTTGCAGGTTCAGCGAACGGATGATGGAGGTAACTGAGAGGAATGTGAGACGGAGCTGAGCCAGTTGGTCCTAGTCCTAACTCTTCTTCTGGGTCAATTATCCAAAACCCTCTTTTGTTGATACAACAAATATTTATCCACCCCACTTTAGATAATCCGAATAGGTCAGCTCGCACCACCCGACGGGCAGAGAATTTGAGAGCTTCATCACCCTGTGATTGATGAAAACTTTAGGTACCTCAGTTTTAGATGAATTGCCTTTTATCTTAGAGTTCCGTCCCCTTGTTTGTGACTCTTCCAGTGGTTAAAACATCCCAACATCTGCCCTGTCAGGCTCCCTTCAAATCTCTTTTTTTTGTATGATAAGGTCACCGTTCATTCTGCTAAATTCTAAGGAATAAGGGCCCGACATAGTTCTACCTGAAGAATTCATAACTTGAACTAACACAGTCCCATGATATTCAGGTGGAAGTGACAATTCCAGCCCAGCATTCATTTGCAGCGTTCATTGTTGGTGAATATTTTCAATCAGTTCAGTTCACTGAACGGAGGCTCACTTATGCAGCAGTTTCGTCTGTGAACTGATTTCCATATATACAGACACCATTCGGCTGTTTCTCAAAGAAAACGATTTTGTTTAATTTCACGTTAGTTACATAATGGAAAAATGATTGCAAAGAATTATCGATTTCATAGAGTGCAGACGATACTCTATGGAGAGGCGCATTCACCCAGTGTTTGAAGAGAGCGTCATATCACTCAAATCAGCAATAACCTGACGACGCCATGAACGTCGAGTAAGTGATCGGTCTGGAGAATAGCCGGATGGGGAACAGCTTCAAATCCACGCAGTCGTCGATTCTCCTCTGACCGACTGACGAATGGTCCAAAGAGTTCATGCAGGGTGTTGTTCCTCGTGATACGCACAGCCAGAAACACACACACACACACACACACACACACACACACACACACACACACACACACACACACACACACACACACACACCACACGCACACACATTTGTAGAATAATAAATGGAATTAAATAACAACAGAGCATAGAAGGAAG
>NW_026262510.1:0-46812 GCF_009764475.1 Pristis pectinata
AGTGTCTTCCCTTCTCGTTGTCCGTGTCACTGATGTCTGTCAGCAATACGCTTCATTCCCTCTCCTGTTGTTATTTTCTTCAATTTAGTATTCTGCAAATGCTTTGCTAAGTTGCAATGTCTGTGTCTGTCTGTGTGTCTATGTCTGCGTGTTTGTCTGTGTTTGTTTGTGTGTGCCTGTGTGTGTGTGTGTGTGTCTGTTTATGTGTGTGTGTCGGGCTGTGGGTCTGTGTGTGTGTGTCAGTGTGTGTGTGTCTGTTTTAGAGTATATGTCTGTGTGTGTGTCTCTCTCTGTGCATGTCTTGTGTGTGTCTGTGTGCCTGTGAGTGTGTGGGTTTGTGTACGTGTGTACATATGTTTGTGTGTCTCTGTATGGATTTCTGCGTCTCTGCGTGTACGTGAGCACGTTCGTTGTGTTCTGAGTGTGGACTAGCATGTGCGTATATTTCAGTGTGTTCACGTGTCATCATGTGGCATTACTCTTTACTTATCTGTGTGTACAGCAAGAGCCATTCATTCTGTGACATCCTGCTGAAATCTGAAGGATCTCTTGATTATGTGCATTCCCGTCCTTTGTTCAAAGATCTGCCAGGTGTGGCTCAGCTCATCTCCCTGGTCAGCTGTGACACCTTCTTTATTATTCTCTTGCTGTCCTCCGCCAGATCCTGTCGAACTTTCTCCATAAACGCGGTGACTGTGATACAGGAGCCCCTGGCATATATGCCCTGCCCTATCAGTGGCACGAATTGCAGAACGGTGCTCTCCAGTATCTCCTCTTCAGACATCCGTAGAAGCTCCTGCTATATTCTGCTGAGGGTAAATTCTCACGCAAATATCGACTTTCGTTCTGCTTTCAGCTCCTCGATCTCGTTCCCAACCATTGACCCGAGTGTCTTAAGGGTATCGGAATCTAATCAAAGAGATGGAAAGTAAGAGGAAATGTAATAGGACAACAAGGGAAAGTTACAAACTAAAACCGACACGTAGTTCTCCAGAACCTGCAAACGGACGCGCCGCTTCAATACAGGCAGTTACACCTTTAGCACCTGCGGTAGGTTCCCGAGGTCAAACTTATCTTGATGCAAGGTGGAGATCAGAAATATTTGTATGAATTCCAGGCCCTCATTATTGGACCGCTCAGTGGAAGTGTTCCAGAGATATTCGAGAGCTTTCTTCTCGTCGTACCGGCTTTCTTCTCGCAGTTTTACAAATTACAGATCAGAGTCTATTTTATTTCCCACTAAGTAACATTTATTCTTCTGCTCCTGAATTTCCTTTTTCAGTTGTCATGTGTTTTCTTTAAACTGAGCACCACTGAGGACAATGAAGCAATGGGACTGTATTTGTGAAATGCTGTACCCTTCAAAGTTGCTGCCGGATTCGAGGGAGCTCCCAGATACTGTCTGCATCATCGTTGGAGAGCTGGTACTATATCGACTCCATTCCTGCTTCCTTGTCAGCCGCTGATGCCCGACGTCCTTTGACGCCTGGCGTGCCCAGCTCACTGAGGAAAGATGATTACCCACCGCCCTACTCTCCCATCACTGCGACATCGTGTGTTGCATGGGAGAGGGGACGGATGTGACACGGGAGACGGCAGTTAGAGTGGGGGGTGTTTGGCAGATGGAGCATGGTGGATGAGGAGAAGATGTGGATTCTGGGCACAAAGGCTGGAGGTGAGGGGTGGAAATAGACAAAGAAGTAAAACAAGCTGTTGGGGGCAGAGTGAAGGCTGGGAGAAAAGATGGAGGGCGGTAAGCGGAGAAACAAGAGGAGAAAGTGTCAGAAAGGACTCAGGAGCCGCTGACGGATGAGACATGGAGTGATGATTGGTGGATCGAATCAGTGGGGGAGGCGGACAAAACTAGCCAACGTGACAATAGAGGGGATGTGGATAAAAGAGGGTGGGAGGAGTTAAGTGGAGAGGAAGGAGAGAGAGGGGAAGAGACGGGGAAATGGTTACTTCAGTTGTAAAATTCAAAATGTATACAAATGGGCTGCAGACACACCACACGCAATATGAGGTGTTGTTCTCCAGATTTGCGGTTGGTCTCACCGTGGCAGTGAGGAAGGCCGAGGACGGACAGGTCAGAGTGGGAATAGGAAGGGGAGTTGAGCTGACGTGCAACTGGGAACTCCGGATGGCCATTATGGACAGAGCACAGGGGCTCTGCCAACCGATTACCTGGTCTACGCTTGTTGTCGCTGATGTAGGAGAGGTCACACGCAGAGCACCGACTGCAATAGACGAGGTTGGAAGAGGTGTATTTTTTAAACGTTCCATCACCAGGAAGGTCTGTTTAGGTCCCGAGATATTGGTGAGGAAGGAGTTCAGGAACAAGTTTTGACCGTCCTGCGGTTGCAGGGAAACGTGCCACGGATCATGACGGGTGGATTTAGAGGTATTGTCGGATCAGGAAATCACAGAGAGAGTGGCGTCTGCCAAATGCAGATGGGGAGGGAATGGGAAGATGTCGCTGGTGCTGGGTTGCAGTTGTAGCAGGCGGAAATGACGAAGGATATAGAGTTGTGTACGGAAGCTGGTGTGGAGAAAAGTAATGAACAAGAGAATTCTATCTCTGATCAGTGTGAAGGGAGGGGGCGTGACTGCTGAAGTCCGAGAAATTGATAAAATGCGGGCGAAAGCTCCATCAACGGCAATAGGGTGAGGGGAGGGCATTTCAGATGTCCTGGAATGGAATTTTTGGAGAGAAACCGAGAGAATTGGATGACCTGCTTACGAGGGTCAGGGTGGGAAGAGATGTAGTCAAGGTGACGGTGGGTGTCTGTAGTCTGTGGGGGTTTATAGTGAACATAGCTGGACCGTTTGTTTCCTGCGTGGTAGCTCGGAACGAAGATGAAATCAAGGAGTTGTGGAGAGGCACCGGAGAAGGATTCGGAACACGGACTGTTCCACGTTGCCAACAAAAAGACAGGAAAATTTTGGCTCTAGGCGACTGCCCAAGGGTACACATTTGGTTTGTGGAAAGTGAGAAGGGTAAAAGGGTAGCTGGTCAGGGAAACAACACGTTCAGCCAGGCGGATTAGTGTGCCTGTGGAGGGAAGGTGGTTGCATCTTTGTGTTGAAAGAAGAGGAGAACTGTAAGATCTTCCGCGATGTCGTGAGGGAGATCTCCCCTTGTGCTGCGGTCTGTGACAGTGCGGGACACAGTAACCTGTTGTTCGTTGGTGGAATCCTGGTCCAGGGATAGGTATGAGGATGGATCGGAGATCGGAGCTCTGGCATTGGAAGGTAAAGGACTCTCCGGAAGAAGACAGCGGCAGCGAACTTGTCTGCGGGTTTCATGACTTGGTCGAGATTGTTGCAAAGTGATTAGAGTGCTGCGCGTTCAGAGGTGAGGCTAGAGTGGGAGAGGGGAGTGGAAAAGTCGAGGCGGTTTTTATCACCATGGCAATTGGAGATGGAAAGATCGATACGGGACAGAAGGCCGGAAAGCGTGGCCAAGGGGATTGTTGGATACAATTATCAGAATGGATAATCAGTGGGTTCGGTGGCGGGTGGGGGGGGGGGTTGTGTGTGTGAGGACTCGTTGTCAAGGAAACAGACACGGAGTCAGAGGCGACGGATGAAGACCTCGACATCAAGATGAGCCTGGAACTCGATGAGCTGCGGCTGTCTGCTCCAGCATCAGGCAGAGGTGGTCCGGGGTGGGTGGGGTAGGTGTATTTTGAGGCACGGCAGGGTTTGGAGCTGTCGCAAGGTGTGGGTTCACATGAGGAAGACGAGGGAATTGAATGTGAGAGTGGACTCGGGGAGATACGGAAGTATGGGTTGCAGAGTGAAAAGTGGGAGTGGAAAGCGTGGTGTAGGGGCTGATATAAGAGGTCAGAATTTGGGGTCTGTGGTGAGAACAACTGCCTAGGATACAGGGGCAAGATCCAGAGAGACTTTGGGAGCTTAGGGACCGGCGGGAGAGCAAGGTTTTACCGGCGGAATGTCGGGTGTCCAGGTCGGTTGCACTTAGCCCTGTCCACCCGCCTCTCCATGACCCCTGGCACTTGGGATTACAACTGCAGGAGGTGAAACTAGTTTCCTCAAAGCTCACCACCATTCAGGGACCTAAAAAGCCCTGCCGCATGCCATTTCAATTGACATTCGCATTCCCATACAAATCTGTCCATCATCAGCCTTATCCACTACTACTGTAAGGCTAAAGCAATGAGCTAAACGACGCCTCGTGTCCCGCCTGAGTAGGCTACCACCTGGTGGTAAAGGCAGTGAATCTCCCAATTTCCGGTCACCCTCACCTCCAGTGTGTTCGCCCCACCCCTCTCTTTCCCACCATCCACCGGTACATCCTGTATTGTCGCGTTTTCCATATCTCTGCGGATCCCCATCATTCATTGTCATCCTGCAGCCCTTCCTAGTTCCGTCCACTCCTACCCTCAAGTTTCACACACAGCTCCCCCGCGACAGATCTTTGTTCCACCTGCCCTTCCCCTCTCTCAGAATGATTTCCATTATCACCTTTCTCCCTTGTCATATTCCAGCTCTGCTCGACATTGTGTTCGTGTTTATCACCATCTCGGCTGTCTCCCCGCTCACACCCCCAAAGCGGCTTCATCTGCCACTTTCTCTCTGTCTGAATCTATCCTCCACCTGCCTTTGTCTCCCACTCCACCCCTCTCCCTCCCCTATCTGGCTCCATCTGCCCATAACCATTCAGCCACTTTCGGACCAACAGTCACCCACTGTCCCCTGTTCCACCGCCCCTGTTCGCTCTACACTGCCTCTCTTCCCACTACGCTCTTCGTCCTGATGCAAGAGTTTCCACTCGAAACGTTGAGAATTCCTCTCAAGACCCCGTCCTCCAAACCCAAATGTATAGATCACTGATTTCCTCCGGGGATTACTTGTAGGTCCCGATTCCAACCTCTGCAGTCCCTTCTGCTATATTTCTGTTCAAATTCAGCTTTCTTCGGCGACAGACCACCGAAGCGGCACGGCGCTGTCATCCGTGTTCGCTGAACTGGTAGGGAAAACCAGCACTCAGGACACAGGCCACCTGAAACGTCGCGGGTCACCACTCTCTCCAGAGCATTTTCTGCAGGAAGAGCCACGTTCGCAGATGCATTCAATCCTATGATAACAGGCAACATCAGTGTTGCTGTACACGCTCCAGCAACCTCAACGTAAAATTAAAGTTGTGATGGGCAGGCCACATATTGGTCGCTGGAAAAATTGTTTGTCCGTCATAAGTCGATTGGACACAGGGCTGGAAACCGTTGTCCGCAGAGCGGATTGAATTGGTAACGAATTAAAGCGCTGCTGCTGACCGCGAAGTTATCGACAGTAAAGGGAAAGATGCAATAAAAATGCGACCTTTACCATAATCAATACTTTATCTACTGAACACAATCCGTACACGTTTGAACTTCTTTTCCTTTTTTTAAAGTCATTAACTATATCACACTACATTCCTGTTCCTACGAAGAATGGAGAACACAACATTGAATTATCATATTTGTCTATCTGCAAAACAAGGCTTTGATTTCCTGAGGAAGTAAAGCGTTAATAAACTGTGACTGACTCTAACTATATATAGAGCTTGTGGAAAAATTCCTCGCAAGCAAGAGCACGTTAGCTACTGAGTCATGGATAAGTGATAATTACTGTGTCCGGAACCTTGGTTGCAGACCAGTTATGCGAGACAATAAGGGTGGTGGGTGCAATGAAGAACGAGGAGGAAGGTTGTCCTAAACAATGAGGGGTGATACCTGTCTTTGAGTCTCTTGATTGTAACTCAATTGTTTTGGACAATAGGTGCGTTGTCTGTCTCTGCATCTCTGAGACCTGAACGAAACTCGCAGCGCTGCATGCATTTAGTGTGCGTGACAATATCTGCCTAAATTTCTGTCTGCTCCTTTGTAGGAGAGAGACCTCTGGAATGATTCTCAACAAGTACTGAAGAGACATCTTCTTAGCGGTATACTGCTAATAAACACGTTTTAAATAGAGGGCTATGGATAAACCTAGTAATTACCAGGGTAGGTACATGATCGGCACAGCTTTGTGGGCCGAATGCCCGGTATTGTGCTGTAGTGTTTTCTATCTTCTAACCTTGTGGCACTGTGTTACTTTGCAGCGGACAGAAGTTGGAACTTAAAATCGGGACGACATCCCCAGGTGTGCTGAATTGTGATGTAACTCTCTGACCACCTTTGTCACTCATCATTTAATTTAGGTGAGGAGAAATGACCGATCTTGTTCAGAAACGTAAATTATGGAAAAACACAGGATTCACCGGATGTTACCGAGAGACGCATCTGAAGTTTGGTCCCAGGGAAAATGGGAGGTGAGATGCTGCTGAGATCTAATGCCCGGAATGTCTGCGTTGTTTTCTTTCCTTAACGCATTTTAGCATCATTCTAAGCGGAAATTTTAGTCCATTATTCAGCTGCGCTCTGAATTTGGACTGAGTCACTGCATAAATACAAGTGTTTGTGCAGCAGCTCAGCAACAGCAGCATGTAGCTGGTTCGGACCGCGATAAACATCGGGTCACTGAAACCGGTTGGATAATAGCGCTTCATAATATGTATTAACAGAAAAACTACAAAATACGTCAACCAAATCAATATTAAGCTGCCAGATACAGCAAAGAGTAAGGTTATGGACTTCATTCGGTTTTCCATTTCGGCATCATTGTGACTCGCATCATTCTTGCTGCCTTTCAGCCTCTTGCGGACTCTACTGGCCACTAAAATATGCCCGATGGTCAGAGCATTGAGCAGCAATATCAGGAACATTGGGAGCATGTGGGTAAGAATGTAATGAAGCCATATGACAATTATCCATGCGGGATCAGTATAAAATTCTAGTTTCATTGCACAGCCCCATGGGTACGTTCTATACTGTAACTTCAGGCTGATTTGCGAAGTACCAGGGGATGTTTTTACAACAGAACAGCGGACACACGGCTCCTATAGCCCTGGCTGCCGTTTTCCCGGTGCAATATTTAGACCTCATATTCTGGCAACAAATCATCACATATCGATCGAATATGAAGGAGAGTGTCAGCCACACGGAGATGTCTGTGGCCGCATGACGAAGTATGTTATAGGAGGATCACACTTGGGTAATGAACAGGAAACTTACTGGGAAATATAAATGATTAATACGGAACAGTATCACGTCAGTGATAACGACCAATAGGTCTGCCGCTGCCATGGACACGAGGTAGCGAGAGACACATTTGGAGAGACCGCACTTTCCCCGGGACAGGATCACAATCGACACCACGTTAGCTGTGAGATGGGAGCAATCGGAGACACTGATAATACATGTATGGTGTCAGTTACACAGTGTGTAACTTAATGACTGAATTCACTCCAAGATCCGGGTTGAACATGGACATTTCACTTGTGGTGCTTTTGATCACTGAAGCAAATATTTAACACCCAAATTTAATGCAATATAGCTATTTAAAATCGGCTGCTCCAGGGGATTTCTTTGGTGATTCACCCACATCTCGCTGAACCGTTGGGATCCGCGAAAAATCGCAGCAGATTTGAGGAAACACTCCGTCGCCAAATACTATGGAGGACAATGAAAATCAACAGAAGAATATTGGGAAAGGTGAAGCCACTGGAGTCGTTCGAGGGGTAAATGCAGATTTGAATCCGTGAGCAGCAATGGACAGGCATGGGAGGTGAGGAGCTGAAGTGCTTCGGATTTTAGTTGCTGCTCTCAGTGCGGGGATCGTGATATAGATTAATGAGGGAACCTGTGGTCAAACTGTGGGTCAGGAGTCAAACTGAAATTTGGAATGATAAATTCACCAGGGAGAGGGGTCTTGATGATGCAGAAGGGAGTGCTAGTATGGGTAATGTTCTCGAGGTTGTTGATATCAAGAGAGAGGGTGTGTTGAGGTTGTTAAATAATATTAAGACAGATAAATCTCCGGGGCCTGACGGGATTTTCCCCAGGATGCTTCGAGAGGCTAGGGAGGAGATTGCTGAACCGCTGGTAAGGATCTTTGAGTCCTCGTTGTCTACGGGGGTGGTGCCGGAGGATTGGAGGATTGCGAATGTGGTCCCCTTGTTCAAAACAGGTAATAGGGATAGGCCGGGGAATTATAGACTGGTGAGTCTCACGTCTGTGGTGGTTAAGCTGTTAGAAAGCATTATAAGGGATAGGATTTATGAACACCTAGAGAATCATGGACTGATTAGGGACAGCCAACATGGCTTTGTGAAGGGAAGATCTTGCCTCACAAGCCTGATAGAGTTCTTTGAGGAGGTGAGCAGGAAGATTGATAAGGGCAGTGTGGTGGATGTGGTTTACATGGATTTTAGTAAGGCATTTGATAAGGTTCCTCATGGTAGGCTTCTTCAGAAGGTCAGAGGTCAAGGGATCCAAGGAAGCTTGGCTGTGTGGATTAGGAATTGGCTTGCATGTAGAAAGCAGAGGGTTGTGGTGGAAGGAGTTCCCTCGGATTGGAAGGCAGTGACTAGTGGTGTCCCGCAGGGATCGGATCTGGGTCCTCTACTTTTTGTGATATTTATAGATGACTTAGATGAGGGGGTGGAGGGCTGGATTAGTAAGTTTGCGGACGACACTAAGATAGGCGGTGTTGTGGATAGTGTGGAGGGCTGTCGGAGCTTACAGAGGGATATTGATAGGATGCAGAGCTGGGCTGACAAGTGGCAGATGGAGTTCAATCCGGAGAAGTGTGAGGTGGTACACTTTGGAAGGACAAGCTCCAGGGCAGAGTACAGGGTAAACGGCAGGGCACTTGGCAGTGTGGAGGAGCAGAGGGAACTGGGGGTTCATATTCACAGTTCATTGAAAGTTGCCTCACAGGTGGAAAGAGCAGTTAAGAAGGCCAATGGGATGTTGGCTTTCATAAATCGCGGGATTGAGTTTAAGAGCCGCGAGGTTATGATGCAGCTTTACAAAACTCTAGTTAGGCCACATTTAGAGTACTGTGTTAAGTTCTGGTCGTCTCATTATAGGAAGGATGTGGAGGCATTGGAGAGGGTGCAGAGGAGATTTACCAGGATGTTCCCTGGATTGGAGGGTATTGAATATGAGGAGAGGCTTAAGGTTCTAGGGCTTTATTCACTGGAAAGGAGGAGGATGAGAGGAGACATGATATATAAAATATTGAGAGGAATAGATAGAGTAGACAGTCAGCGCCTCCTTCCCAGGGCACTAATGCTCAAGACGAGAGGTCATGGCTTTAAGGTTATGGGTGGGAGATTCAGGGGAGATGTCAGAGGGAGGTTTTTCACCCAAAGAGTGGTTGGTGCATGGAATGCACTGCCTGGGGTGGTGGTGGAGGCAGATACATTGAACAGGTTCAAGAGCTTGTTGGATAGGCATATGGAGGAATGTGAGATAGAGGCATATGCGGGAGGAAGGGGTTAGGTAGTGTGAGGGTGGTCTGATGGACGGCACGACACGGTGGGCCGAAGGGCCTGTTTTGTGCTGTATGGTTCTATGGTTCTATGGTTCAAATAATGAGAGTTTTCAGAGTGAAACTGTAACGGACAGATCAAATCCCAACTCGTTGATGTATGAGACGGACAAAGGTGACTGTAAACGGATAATGACGTTCTGTGTTCATAAATTTAGCGGGAGTTGATGCCAAACAGAACAAACGGATTTAATGATGAGTTGTACGGTAAGGTCGGACGAAAGAGCCGCGGAAAGTTCACCTCATCCTTTGTCTCAAAAGACTTGTCAAAGAGGCACTAACACAGTTACTTCATAGTGGCGAGTCCATTGGGTGACCCAAACAGGAGATCCTATTTCATACATACACTGTGCCTCAGGTTGTGATAACTGAGATGGAGACACCCAGTACAGAAACGGGCACTTTGTCCCGCAGTGTCCTCGACGCCCCCACCCACACTAATTCTGCACTATTACATTGTATTCTCCCCTCGAAAAGGATTCGTCCTGGACATAAAAAAACTGTGTCGTGAACGAATCGATGATCCCAGGACGTCAGGGTGAAAATAACATTACAAAATCTTCTGAGAGAAATAAGTGTATTTCCATAGCGAAAAGTTGCCAAATATGAAGCGGCAGAGATCGCAAGAGTAAACAGAAAGCAGCGTAAATGGTAGGATTCAAATGTCTCAGAGAGCCAGTGGGGATCCGGCAGATTCACTTCGTGGTTATGACAGCAACCCTGAAAACATTGAAGCAGTTTGGAAAGACGCGGTTGGGGAGCGCAGTTGAAGAGTCATTAGGAAGAAAGCGTGAAGGTAATTGGGTGTATTTTAAAATACATTGACATGGAGCAGTATTTCAGCAGGGTGGAGAAACTTGTTGAGCGAAGTGTTCCCACTGTCAAACTGCATGGTTCTGATCATGAAATGGAAATGTTTATCTGAAGTAAAGTGAAAAATCCCGGCATTTATTCAACGTCGGGAGTAGAATGGTGAGTCAGGATGTCAAAGAAGGAAGTCACATTGATCTGCGAAACAATGTCAGGGAAGTTTCACACCGAGGCTGTGCCATGTTTCAATCGTTATCTCTGTGCAATTTATACCGTCAGCAATGGTATGTTGGAGAGAATTTTGCAGAAGGCAGGTGTCTGCCACCGCTCGGAAGGGGAAATATGAAAAGGAGTGAGAATCTTTGTTCCTTCATGGAGTGTAAACCCACCTTCAGCAGGGCTTAGGATGACATTGAATAATGTTAGGCACTTCATTTTAAAACTGTTGAGATATCCTGATGTATGGCACTGCAGTCGCTTTCCTGACGACGCACAACTCTCAGACGCGTGTGCAGGCATGAGCGGCTGGCGAGGTCCTTATCTGAACCATGCGCAATTGGTCAATTTTGAAATTGCAGACGAGGTTTTGGTGACGGGATATTGTCGAGAGTAACGGAAAGGAAGGGGTGACAGTTGATACTAGGAGAAAATAAAGTGAATGTCACCGGTTTTACAGACTGCATTGGTTTACAATCAAAGGCAATTTCCTGGAAATATGTGAGAAAGCAAAATTATTGGAATATTGTTGCAGTAAAATAGATGTTCAGGGAAACCAAACGAACAGGTAGGACAGGAATAAACGCCCACTACTCACTTCGCCTTTCAATTGATTTGCGGGTCAAGAAAATTAAACATCAGCCTGTTGCCAAGATAATAACGGGGAATATTTCAATAGCCGTTTCGTAACTTTCTTACTTCGATGTAATAACTTACCAGGAACGCCAAAGGCTGCTATAATCGGGTAGTAGATTAATTCTGCCTGTACCATTGGAGGCAGCAGGTAAAATGGATAAGCGCTGGGTGGAACATTCATCTTGGTGGAGGTGTGATGAAGGAACTCTGTCCTCTATGCTGGAATCCTACTGTCAGCGCGTTACATAGACAGGCTTCATATGTATTCGGAAGACTCTTCCCCCGGGATCAGAAAAGGAAAACAGAAACAGAAACATTCCTTCCAGGCACCTGAACAGCGCGACAACAACTTTGACAGTTACGTTTGTGCTGCATCATATTGATCCACGTGAAGTATAATATTAACTTCATTTCTCTCCAGTTCTACACCAAATGCTGGTATCTGGTGCATGGCTGTAACATGAGAAACAGGCACAGCCTCAGTTCTCCGATTTTGGGAAACGGTTCGCCACTAACGTACAAACTTAATTCGACCTGTGTTCCACCTTTCAACGTTTTTATCAGTTCCTTGTTCTGCAAACATGTCCAACACAATCTAGGAGATTAGGCTTGTAATCTGTTCAGCAATTTACGAATGATTTAGATTCTTAAATTTATACACCCTGAATACTGTGATTTCAATATTCGTATGATTGGTTCATGGTCTTTAACTATTCAATAGCTTCTCCACAATTGTGTTATGCTTTGTGTTATACTTTCTCTTACTCGATGGTGAGACAGCCATTGAAATAAACCACTACTCTGGATGAGGTAAATTTGCGGTTTGAAACAGACACTGGGCAGGGGAGATGAGTTAAGAAACTAAAATCCACGCTGAGTGATCACAGCGCCTTACTGAGCAGACAGTAAGGAAGGTGGAAATATCGAGAGCATTAATGTAGGACTTGGTAATTGGGGCCTCGGTGTCAGTGCATACTCCGGCTCAGTTCCCATACCATTCAGGCATTTGTGTCCAGTAATCAATCTGATGACTACGCAATGTGTTCAGCCACTTGGTCTCCACAGCTTCCTGTTGTGAAAATTCGATATCCCTCTGAGAGAAGAAATTTCTCCTCATCGCCATCGCAGCTGGAGCGCCTCTGATTCTCAATACGCATTCCCTGGTTCCGGATACCTTAGCCACGGGACGCTTCCTCCCTGCAGAAAGGTTGTCGAGACCTTCCAGAATTTTGTACCTTTCCATGTCTCCTTTCGTTCCTCTAACCGCCGTGAATAAATTCATTGGAGATCAGATATCACTTCACAGTGCAGGTCCAGCGTCCCTTCCATCAGTCCGGTCAACAGTCGTTGCATTCGTTCGATGGCAGCAATTCCCATTTTTTTCAGATAATGCGACTAAATCTGCACAAAATCCTGCAGGTTCGGTGTTTCACTGGTGCTTTGTGACTGCAGTCAGATATTCGTGCGCCCGTATACAACACCTCTTTCAGTGTATGTCCACATACCCATTATCTTATCATCTGCCTTCACTGACGGGTGTACAAGAACACCAGAAGCCACTTGTACACCAGTGGTTCCAAACCTGGCAACATTTACTTTATATCGGATCTTTCATATCCTTCTCCGAAATGGATACCTCCAGATTCATCCACGAGATGTTGAATCTGCCGTGCATGAATGTGTCAATGCAACTTTTCCAAACTTTGTCGCTTCTTTGCGTCCGCTTCCGAGCTCACAACTAAATTGCTGAATATTTTGGGTCAACCTGAACCTGAGAATGTTGCTGAAGGGCGGGAAGTGATTCTGGTCCCGTTGGGTTGCCAACAAACATTTCCTTCCTTTATGGAAGGTCATTGACAAGAACTTCTGAATCAGTTTCATACCCGTGACGTAATAGCGGAAAGGTCACTTCCCAGTTGGAGACTTTCGGCCCTTCATGTCCCTGCTGGATCTTTTCCAGACCAGCTTGCTTTTTCCAGACACCAGGATTTTCCCACAGCTTTGCAATTTTAATTTTGGGAACAGAGTCGGAGAAAAAAAGATCTGTTTCAGAGACCCCCGAACTCCCTCGCTGACCCTGTTCTCAGCACATCGGCGGCTGTAATGTCGCTGCTTCCTGACACATAACTTATTTCCTTTTGCTGCGAATTCCAATACTTGTCCCACGTTCACATTCTCCATCGTTTACCCTTCCCTTTTCTTTCTGTCTCTCACTTGTTCGTGGAAGTCCAATCGCACTGCTCTACATTACAAAATGATTCCCTGAAATGAAATATTTCCAGATCTTTGTTAAAGAAAACGCAGCATCCGCACAAAGGTTTAGCCTTCACAGCTCCACTATTCCCTTAGTTCCTGCTCCATGGGAATGACCCAGTCGTTCTCTGTCAATGAGCAACCATTGTAAAGTTCTAGAGGTCTCCTTCAATCAGTTGATATGAAAACCGCTCAATGTGAGACAGAGATTTAACTGTCTTGATGTGGGTCGGTGCAACGTCACATTGTGTGTCGATGAGGTTTGACATCGGCGCGCGTTTCTCCGAACAAATCTGACAGCTGAAATTTATCATCCACGGAACCATTCTACTGAATCTTTCTGTACCCTTGCTCGGATGTTGTCGTACTTCCCAGCGTGCAGAGAACAAAATTTACAGGCTCTAAACAAACTCGTCTGCATTTGAACACTTTTGCTCTTTGTGCTAAACTGTGAGTGAATGGGTAAGTTTGACATTCAAAGTTGCCCACTTCTATAAATGTCGTAAATCAAGCGTGCAGCTGCAATAAATGGTTAGGGAGGCAAAGCGCACGTTGACCTGAGTTAAGGGAGGGTTATAGTACAGTCTTGGAGGTTCCTGTTTGCTTCTGTACAGGGCCTCGGTCAGATGGATCCATGATAATGTGTACCGCCTATATATATATCCATAAAATAGATGCACCAAATGTTCACTTGACGCCAGAAATGCTGGTTTGCATATGGGAGTGATCTGTGTGTACCAGATCGGTATCCCTCTGCAGTTAGTTCTGTGAATATACGGAGGTCTCACCGAAAGTCACAAAACTCTTCGGAGCTCTCTGTGCCAGAAGCAGAGAGGGCGCTGTGCTGGCTGAGTGCTCGAGAACCTAGCCAACGGTTGAAGAATAAGGGAGAGTCCACCAGGGAATCAAGTGAGGGTACATTTCTTCATCGAGAGGATGGTGAGCCTTTGGAGTTCTGTGCCGCAGAGGTTGCAGAGTGTTCAACCATTGAGTTAAAATGAAGCAGCAGCTGGGACACTAAAATGTGAGAACTGTGTTTTGGGGACTATCTCAGGCAAATTCTGCTCAGGTGGAAGATTAGCCAACGTCTTGATGAGCGTGATTTGGCTGTTCTCTGTTACAAAATTCCGGGCTCTTTCTCCTTTTGTGTATGTTTTTACGCTTTATTTGAACCTGTGCCCAAAGTAGACGTGTGATTGCTGTTATTAATGGAATGTGCTACACCAATGATTTTGCCAATTTGACACTAATCGACAAGCCAGTGGACTCACCTATATGATCACAAGGACAAAACGCGGAGTAAATCTGCCTGTCTCTGAAAGTCTTTCATTCAATGTGATCACGAGTGCTTTTCCACAGTCCACAGCACCTCTTTGCAAGTTCACAAAGACACGGTTCCTTTGATATTTTAAAGAAAAATGCACATCTTTTGTAAATAGTCCAGTGATTGAACCTCCACGGCCTTCCTGTGTAGAGGAGTCCAGAGAATGACTGAGTTGCGAGCTGTTCGGAATAACTTCAATTATTATTTGTCCTTTATCTGATGTCGATTTTCCATCGACCATTCCTCTCCGACCCTTCCACACCCCCTTAGAACCTGAAATGCTTCAAAAAGATTACCCGCATTTCTGCTAAATTCTAAAGAACACGGTTTTAACATCATCTGTCACGATAGGACAACACGCTCATCCCTTTGGATTAGTTTAGTCATGATCTGCTGGACTATCTCCAATACTAGAATATCATTCATTCAATCATTGGAACAAAACGGTATACTTTAATGCAGGGGCGGCCTTAGAAACATGCACACTTATAAAATATATCTCGGTTTCTAATCTCCAAATGCTTTCAACAAATAAAAAAAAATCTCATTTGCCATCCCAAATTCTTGGTTCACCACCATGCTGACCTTCCGTGGTTTCATGCACAAGGACACCGCCTCCCTTTTGTACTCCTCTCATTCAGTATCTCTCTCCATACATATGATGCATAACCCCATCGAAGTGCAGATCTTGACACATACCAACACCAAAAACCTTCTGCCAACTTATCTCCCCTCGCTGAAACTGTCCATTACCAGTTGTCGTCTAAATATCCTCTTTGCAGCCTGTCTTCCAACTCCTTTCGCGTCGTCAGTAAACTTGCAGGTCCTCCACGCTGCCCCCTCCTCCAAGACAACAATGTACGTCGAATTATTGGGGGTTCTGAATTGAGTGTCTGGGCTCTGCAGGAGCACCCTTATTCTAAGCTGCAAAGGATTATTCCTTTGATTTGTTTTTGTATTCCGTGTGAAAGCCGCTCTTCACAACATGGTAATTCACTTTGATATCGATCTTTTAGACATGGAAACACATGGCAGCAATGTATTTGTATTTCCAAATCAATTCTCAACTCCGTACATTACATCCTCGAAAAGATTTGTCAAGTGCGATGTTGCTTCCATAAAACCACGTTGTCGGAGTTTGATGACATGAAGCTTCTCCGAGTACAAGAACGTTCATTCCCTCCCAATGACACACCCATGTACAATGCAAACAGAAGATTTCCAGCGAACTGAGCTGTAGCTCTTCGCTTTTCATCTGCTATTTCCTTGAATGAAAGCGAGTCACATTTTGATTTTTGTAATTCGTCGGCACACTGCAGATACGATGTAAGTTTAAAAACAAAGACCGGGTACACTATTATGTCTCTGTCGCCACGTCCATAAAAACCCTTGGATGGAGGCTGATGTTTCGGTGGCTTGTTAAACGTTATACTCATTCATGATTCCAATACCCTATAGCGAGTTAGAGAATGTTTAAAGTTCTAACTTACTGTCTGAAGGCCCTCCATCACGATGAAAGATTCAAATATCTGGTTTAAATTACCTCCCTTTTTTTTCATTTCCTGTTAGTATTTTCTCAGTCTCACTGTCCAGGAGTCCCACATCACATGAACCAACTTCCCATTTCCTGTCCCGACAGAAACGTGGGCTGTTGTTTCCATATTACCTGCCGGCTATCCCTCTCGCCTTGTTAGATATTCAATTACTCGAAGCTCTTTTCTGAAAATAAAATCCAATCTTCTGATCTTTCTCCAGTCTGTGACAATTCGTATGTTCTAGTTTTTGAATTATTGCTTCTCATCACCTCCCTTGCAAACTACACGTGGTTCGTTTATCTCAGAGGGAAGCACGCACATCTTACATCCTGAAATAATTTTTTCCCAGTCATGTTTGGACCAAATCTTTGGGGTGGTCTGGAGTGGAATAGTTCTGCGGAATTCCACACTGAGCGTGGGTGAGTAAGTGGTACCCGACAGCAAGTTTGATTGCACTTTCCGTCACACTGCTCATCATTTGCGGGAAGCTGAGTGTGCCTGTTGTGCGTCGGACAAAGGTTGAGGGTTCGAGGCTGACAGAATGTCTTTTGTCAGCGATTTCATCTAGTGCATTTTCTGCACACATCAACAGGGACCGTGTTAACACTTCAATCTGAGCAACGATACTGTCCACGTCATAAGCATTCACAATGCCAAGAGAGTATTTCTTTTGTGAACATACAAGAACGAGACAAAAGTTGGAAAGAGAGACATTGAGGCAATTCAAAGGAAATTTACACGGTCCGTTGTTTGGACAATGTATCGGGTCGCAATTATCTCTGACGTGAGGAGACCTCTTCAGTGGAAAGTCGGACTGTGAACGAAGAGTGTTGAGTGGGCCATTGTAGTGGAGTCGGAGCAGATTTATTGGCGTCTGCAGCTAACTTACAAGGGAGTGGTCAACGGAGTTGGGTGGTCTGGACAGGCCTTGAAGGCAGACACTTGGGTGCGCAATGTTTGTCGACCCCTGTATTGCCTTCAATATTCTGTGGATCAACGATGACAATTTGGATCATACCATAAATATCCCAGGCCGAAATGGATTAATCGAACCTTTTTGCTCAGTAACTCTGAACAGCAGCAGACTAATGAGGTCCAAATGTCCCACTGGAGAGGTTCCCTTCTCGATTAATATGGGGAACATTTCCATGCACTACTCCAGTGTCAGAGTAAAAATTACTTCCGGAATAGACGGCGATCATCTCCACGAAAGAAATAAGATGCATTTTGATGTCGAGATACACATTGTCTTTAATGATATCGAGAAGATGTGTTATCCTACATTGGCTGTTGTCGGTATCCCTGGTAAGTAGGTAAACCGTCTGATTGTGCTGTAAATCATCACTAAATCATTAACTGTGCGACTATCATTTACCTTTGAAGTCTCGAAACACGGAACACAGACTCAAACAGTTTCTCCTCTTAACGCCACGCCATTCCTGACCCAGATCAGTGTATTCACCCGCACATAGGCCATGGGGTAAAGAACAGAAAACGGACACTTTACCCTCTTCACCCTGTGATATGATTTGATTGAGATCAACACTTGTTGGGTTGCATTGCATGTTTGCGCTGAGTATTTGCATCCGGTCGGACAGGTGTACTTGCGTGTCAGTGAACACAGGCGGGACTGGCATTTCGACTGATCACAGGAGACCAGTTCAGAAAGAAAGTGCAGATTGACAACGCTCACCCTGATCCAGCACCAGTCACACTTGGTACCAGTGGACCCGGGTATCTCCAGTACTGCATCAGCTGATGTTCCCTGAAGTTAACACAGCATGAGAATGTACATTCCCGATTTATTCTATTGTCTGTATTGTAATGGCTCTATCTATATTTTTTTAACTGCAGTTTGGAAGTGAACATGCTGCCATGATGATTAGGGACAGATGGGGAATACATCTTTAGTAAGACCACAACTCGGTCTATTCATCTCTCACTCTATCGCGCTGCGAGCGATGGCATTTATTGACACGTGAATACATTGAATATTTGATTATTTTATTGATGCAAGAGCCTTTCATCACATAGATCAGTGGTCAACTGTCCGCTGCAGTGGTGCTGCACGATAGGGTACATTGGGTCAGGTCAGTACAACAAATGTCAGCTGCTGTGGGATCCCCAAGATATCTCCGCTTTTTGTTCTTGCACAAACACGGTAAAACCTCCAACTGCTGTGAGAATTCTATGTCCGTACCCACCTCGCTGAGAACATACTTATCATCGGCATTCACTACTGCTGACCAGAGTGCATGTTTGATCTGATCTTCAGGGAGACAGACAGAAAGTTGAATCAAGCAACCAGTTGGCCAGGTGCGGAGTAATTGTGGGGACGTGGTTGGCAACAGAATCTGTGATTCAATACAGAGGAGCATGAGCTCCACTTCACGATGTTGCTGAACGGGATTGAAATGTCAGCAGGGTCATTTAATTTTATCTTCGGACTCTCTGTTTCTATAAAATCTTTATTCCAGTACCCCACGGAAATCTCCACATTGCCCTCATTCTGTCCTGTTAACATGCCTCTTCCTTCGTTTTCCCCACAGTGAACCTCGCCACGATTGTGGTCCTGTCTCGGGAAAAGTGCGGTCTCTCCAAGAGTGACACCCGCTACTTGATGGATCTACTGGTCATTATCTTAGATGTAATTTTGCTGCAGATTACGATTGTTCATAACATGCATTTGCGAAGTCCATCCCCATGTGTAATATGCTCGCCGTCCTGCTTCACTCCGTCACGCACTGTTCCGTTGGTTTACTGTTGCGTTCACCTTTGATCGATTTGTAGCCATTTGTTTCCAAAAGCTGAAATCTCATTATTCCACTGAGAATATGGCGGCAACTGTCCTGGAACGCTGACTGCACTGAGCAGTAGAGAGAGAACGTGCAAACTCCACGCAGACGGCACCGATGCTCAGAATTGAACACGGTACTCTGGCGCAGTGAAGAAACGGCTTTAACAGTAGCGTCACTGAGCAGAGATTTTGCTGTATCCAGTGGCTTTGGCAACAAACAGATTTCAATTTATCCAGTGGTCCTCGCACCAAACAGATATTTAACATCTTCCATTTAATCTGGCCACGAGAACTTCAGTGTTCTTACCAACAACAACCACCGGTCATATATTGCCCTACTGACTACGTTCTGCTTTGGACAGGGGCCGCTCTCTCCAAATCTGTTCGGTTCATTCATCGCATCCTCTCCACTGGCATTTTCCCATGTAAGCCGAATAAGTGTCAACACCTGTCCCCGCTCCTCCTCCCTCGCCACCTTCCAGGAATCCGAACAGCCCGTAAAGGAGCGGCAGAGGTCCACATGCATCTTCTCCGACATTGTCTATTGCAGTCAGTCCTCGCGGTGTGTCCTCCTCTACAGTGCGTAGAAAGGAGCTGGATTTGCGGAGCACCTGCGCATTGAGCTCTTTAGCTATCTGCAAGTTATGGGAGCATGTTCTCTCAACTCCTCTTTCTAATCCCTCACCGACGAGTCAGTCCTCGGTCATCTCCACGGCCCGGGTGAGGACAAATTCAAACTAGAAGTACAGCACCTCATATCACTCCTGGGTAGTCCACAAAGTATTGGTCTGAACACTGACCTTTCCAGTATCAGATAACCCGCACTATCTGTGCACATTTCTCTCTCCTTCTGACCTATTCCCATCTCCGTGATATCCAGTTTCTCTCTCATTCCCCATCTGAACCGATCTATCCGTCATGCACAGGCTTAACCACTTAACAGTGGGCCTCCATTCCTTCCCGACCTGATTCTATCTGTCCATCACTCACTCAAATAACACACGAGGCCTCATTCCCTCCCCCACTGGTGCCATCTGCATATCACCCCTCTCTTATGCGATTCCACCTTTCAGCTTCTTAACGGTTAGATTCCACAATCTGCGGCCCATTGGCGTCTCCGTTTCTCACCTTCAAGCCTCTGCTCCGACCTCCAAACACCGAGCCCTACCTGGCTCCATATAACCATCAACCCTCTGCTTAGCTGCCGGCCACACAGCCTCAACACTCTCTATTCGCTATCTTCTCCCTGATATCGCATCTTGAGGAAGCGTCTTGACCCGAAGCGCGGACTATCCTTCTGCCTCCACAAAATCTGCCTAGCACGCAGAATTCCTCCAGCAACTGATTTTTTTTACACCAAAATAAAAATAAAATGGGAGATTGTAAAGGTACTGTGTGCGGTCAAGGCTAAAATTAAGGAGATATTAGAACAAAATGGCAGAACCCAAGATAACGCATCCTCTCTCCCTTGGCCATGAGTAATATGAACGGTGCTTTCCGTTCCAGCTTTCAATGTAGTGCACTGTAACGAGACATCCACACATTTATCAGATTCACACAAAACAACTCTCTGTAGAAGGCAAGACACAGAAGGTACTGCAGATGATGGGATATGAAGTAGAACAAAATCACCGGAGAGTCTCAGCAGGTCATACGTCTGCGGAAGGCAAGGAATGTTCGACGTTTCCGGTGTAAGTGAAGACGGGCAGCGCGAGATACTGCTGTTCCGACCTGTGTCCAAAACACCCTGCAGTTTCTTGCAGTTACGGGCAGAACATTTGCCATAACAAATCGTGAAACATCCTGATGAAATGCTATTTACGTCTGGTACACCAATTAAATTTGGTGAGGGTCAAAGGGGACTTGCTAAATTTATTTGTGTCTCCTGATGAAGTGCAGCTTTCTTGGCCCTGGGATGAAAGTGGTTGGACCAGCACGGGCTAATGGTGATGGTCACTCCGAGGAACTTAAAGTTCGCAACCCTCTCGACCTCAGCACTGTTAAAAGGAACATGTGCACCGCCCCACTTACTGATATAAATGACCAACTCTAAGCTTTGATGATATTGGGGGAAAGGTTTTTGTAATGACACCATGTTACTTGCCTCTCTGTATCCTTCCTGCATTCCGAATCATCATGACATTAGAAAAGTTCCACACGGTGGTGCCATCTGCAAAACTGTGGAAGGAGTTCAAGCAGAATCAGGTCACGCAGTCATGAGTGTGTGGTGAGAAGAGTAGGGGTCTGAGGACGCAGCTTTGGGGGCATCAGCGTTGAGGATAATCGTCGTGGATGTGTTGTTATCCTGACTGATAGCGGTATGTTGTTCAGCAAGCAAAGGTCCAGTCAAAAGACAGATGTTCAGTTGCAGGTTTAGGGGTTTGGAGTTGAGTTTGCTTGCATTGACAGTATTGAGGTGGGCCCATAGTCAATAAAAATAGCCGAAAATAGTTGTCTTTACTATCCATATGCTCCAAAGATGAGTGTTGAACCAGGAAGATGGCATCCACTCTGGGCCTGTTACGGCAGTAGACGGTTTCCGTGGGTCGACGTTGTTAAGGAGGCTGGGGTTAACACGTGCTATGACTACCCTCTCGGACCACCTCATGGGGGTGCATGTCAGAGCCACTGGATTGTAGGCAGACATTTAAAACTGAAGTGCGTCACAAGTCAGCGAAATACCCGAAACCCTTCCCTGGAGGGTTGTGGATGTTGAATCGCTGGACGACTAGAGAAGAACGTACTTACATTATTGAAATTTCAGGGAATTCCAGACTGTAGAAGGCGTAGAGAAAAGAGGGGTAGGCCTGGGGCAAAGTAGCGATTATTTTGTGAAATGACAGGACACTTCTGAGAGACAAGCAGTCTGACCTCGTTCAAATTTCTTCTAATCATACATCAAAAATTTCACTGGTTTATGTAAATTTGAGATAATTCAGGAAAATGATTAGTATCGCCTATTCTGCTCAGAACAGAAATCATGTCACTTGCTCAAGACAGTGGTTCAAATGAAGCAATAGCACATCAGGAATGCGAGCACTACCAGGACATTTTAACATTTTCTTTCACCGTTCTTCGCTGCAGTATGATTATGTTTTCCTTCTCAGACCTCATATCTGAGGCGGCAATCAGATATCAAGCTTTTTGCTCAGGTATATCTCCCGGCAGAGACTGCGCACTACTCCTACAATTTTGACCACACGGCCACAACAACACATTTACAGATGCAATTTAAGAGCGATATCGTCGAAGGGCTTACATGGTTGATGGTGGATCCCCTGCATCCTGAACTCGTAGTTTAGAATTTGCTCCTCAAAATCATTGCGTTAGCGTCATTTCCCTTTCTCCATCCCATTCAAACTTCTTTCAAAATTGACAGGGGAGGTGCTTGACCGACATTCAAACTTCTTTCAAAATTGACAGGGGAGGTGCTTGACCGACAGTTGTTACTTCAGATTGGGGATTGTACATAATGTCTCTGGCGGTCTCCCTTCCTTACTCTGACTTGCTGTCACGCATATCTTCTGCAAAGCCCCTTATTTCAACTGGGAGGTGCACACGGGTAAAATCCTGTCATCCGCTCAAATATCAGCAAAACGAATGTACCACAGCCCCCAGCAGGCTCTGATACTCTGAAACCGGGCGTCAAGCTGGCCGAACGGGAGGCACCTCCCAGGGACGTGGTCATTGCGTCCGCGAGGAGCGTCTCGTAGTACTCCCTGCAGCAGGTCGTTCAACCCGCGGAAGTGAAATCAACTCGCATTTAAGTTAGAATAATACGGACCTCAATGTGCCGTCCAATCTGAATTCCCATACTTCATCTTAATGACGAAACGAGCAAGAAAATACTCTCCAAACTCATACCGAATGGAATCAACGTCACTTTGTCTGGGTTGAGAAGATGCCACAGACCCTCCTCACAAAACACCTTCATTCTCCAAAGCCGCACTCTGAGTCTGCTGCACTCCGCGATCCTCTGTGCGAAAACTCCTCCAAGGTATTTCTCGTTTCAATGAAAAGACGGTCTCTGATGACAAGGGGCGTTTTACAATGTTGACCTTATTCGTGAGGTGCATTGAAACTGCCCGCGGCTCAGGACGTCATCGCCGAAATAGAGCAGTTTAAAATCGCATGCTTGGGGAAACATTTTGCTGAACTGCATCGGCCAGTGTAAATATCTGCAGTAACAAAATGTCCGGAAACAGAACCGAACCAAAATATTCAGATCGCAAAATCGCTGCCACAGGACTCGAGCTTGTAATTTAGTATTAAAATTTCTCAAAGCTCTGAATGAAGAACAAGTTCAGCCGCAATGTCGAGCCTCGAAATGCGGATTTAAAAAATACAATTGATGCATAGAGACAAATATTTGGTTTGAATGTTGAGTACAATGTTTCCCGAAATCAAAAGTAATAGGGCACATGCTGGAAAGCTGAAACAAAATCACAAAATGCTGGAAACACAACAGATAAGATCGTATCTTGTGGGGGGGGGGGGGGGGGGTGGAGGAAGAAGCTGAATTAACCTTCCGAACAAAGTCTCTTCGTCAGGCGCCGGACATCAGAGCAAGAGTTGTTTTGGGAAGTTGTCCTCAGTGTGAATGGGGACGGTGGGAAGATTCACTCTCCTCACAACCTGCAGCAGATCCGAAATGGACGATTCAGGGCTGGAGACAAGTGTGGGGGAGAACATGACAAACTCTACACTGTATGAGGCAGGATGTTGACACCAAAGGGCAGGAATAAATATGGGACAGCTTGACGGTTGTAGGAGGAAGGGGAAGTTCGAGAAAGTGTTTAACATGTTGCCGATAGTCAGGACAGTGAATTTCAGGAGAAAATATTCACCGCCGCACCGAGAAATCCGACGTTGGTTCTGACGGTGCCATGAACGAGCGGATCAGAGCAGAGCCATCCTCACGGAATAGTCTCAGAGTTACACAAGAGTCAGTTTAAACACAGGAGGCCACGGCTGAAGTTCTGGAAGCCGGGCCCGGGTAATATAAACAGCCGCGACGCTCTAAACCAGAGCTCCGAGTATCAGTGTAAATAAAGTACTGAGCGGGTCGAACAGAGGGGGCAGAGTGTCTAATTAAATATTACTTCCAAGACTGGAAGGGGGAAGACTGTGTGTATCCTTTGAATCCGCCAAAGGGAGATTTGACTGGGTCATTGAAGAGAGAGTTGGCGGCGGATGCTTTTCATGGTTCAGCTCGAAAACGACAGCTATCCCCGGCAATTCGGCAGAGTGAAGATCTAGCGCATTTATCGAAGCTCTATGGCTTATTGCACGCTAAGATCATTGTGTAAGGGAAATAAGGCACGGAAACAGGCCCTTCCGCCCAAAGAGTCCGCGCGGATCTTCAGTACCCCCTCTGTCATCAGTAAATGCAGAATCTTTCAATCATTGTGCGGTTCATGCACAGATAAAGTGTGCAATCTGCTCTGTGAAGTCTCATAGCAGAATCTGTCGACTAAATGCATGTGTCAAGTTAATTCTACAACTGCACCCTATATGTTCTTGGTCGGGCTGAGGCCAATGGAAAAATCAGGGTACGAAATTCCCGGATTCGTGCACGAAAGCTTTTATCAACTTGTCCAATGTCTCCATTAACGTGACTCCCCCATTTTTAGAAGTTCAAACGTTGTGGAGCAAAGTGTCACTAAGACATGGTGTGAAGCAACATGGAAACAGGCCCTTCGGCCCAACTGGTCTACCTCGACAGAAGTGCAAACTCAAGCCCGTCCCACCTTCTTATTTCAGTCCTGTGTCCCTCGACATTTTCCCATTCATGTTCCAGTTCAAATGCTTTTAAAACGTTTTCATTTTAACTATCTCCACCACTTCTTCTGGCGGCTCGTTCTGTCCACCCATCACCGTCTGTGTGAAAATCATGCTAATCAGATTTGCTTTTATTCTTTGCTCTCTCACCTTAAACCAATGCCCTCTAGTTTCAGACTCTCCAACCCTGGGAAATGGAATGTGACCATGCACCTTATTTTGCCGGTGCTAATTTTATGTACTCAATCAGGGTCGCCCCTCAGTCTTCGTCGCGCCCGGGATAAACATTCCCAGCCCATCTAGCTACTTCCAAGAACAAACTCTTCAGAACAAGGTAAATCCAACCGTAAAGCAATTTCCTCCGGTAAGTTAAAGCAATTTATTCCAGTGGATTGAAAGTAAAAGAAATCAGCAACATATCTGGATATCTGTTTGTTCACTTTTTCATTCCTGCAGTTATCTGTGGATCCACCTTCTGTGTTGGAAACAACAAAGACAACTGTTCTCCACATATTTCATCCTGATTCATATTTAACTCATTTGTCAGCAGGTGTGTTGTCAGTAGGTGGATGCCCTGTTGTCTACTTTTGTTTGTTTGTTCACTGACTGCCGTTAAAGCCCATTGCCGTCAAGCCTGCTGATGTCATCTGTGATTTCTCCCAGCTCCATTTAAGGAGCTGCGGGCACTGTACCACCTCACACCGTAAGTGTGATGTCTCCAACAGAGGGACTGTCCGCCTTGCATGGGAGTAAAGCCATGCCGTCGACTAACATTTTTGAAGCAATCCGTGAAATGATTCGGACGAAAGAAGAATGTAAGGAGATACAAAAGATATTTTACCCTCTGTTCGCTGCCATTAGTATTCCTGGTAAGTATCAATATTAAGGTACTGATTTTACAATGTGCTTGTTATTTACGTCGCAACAGGCTGTCATTAATGACCCGGTGATATTTAACTTGTTTCTATAATTTTATCGCATCAACAGCTCAATATTTGGCGGCGCTGGTGGATCCGCACATGCCAATCTGTCCGTTTCATTCATGTTTTCAACCTCTGTTTCTCTCCTAGCTTTTCTCGATCTCACACCAACTGCGCCACTGTCCCTCGTTATGTTGCAGCATGTTCCATTCCTCCTCTTCAGACCGTTTATTTCTTACACGACAGAGACATTGAACAATTTTATTTCTCCACAGTTCATGCTTTTCAATATACATGTCTAACTTAATTGCCTGTGATTCATCATTATTGTGTCATTCTGTTTCAGTTCTTTACCCGTTGTTCTTTTATTAAAATTTTCTATTACGACTCACATAAGAGATGAAGACTGAGTTCAGGCGCTATTCCTTCTCTCGGTTAATGGCATGAAACCGAATACAAACTTCTCTCTAGCACAATAAGTTCCTCCGAGGGCTCAGGCGAGACATTTTATTTCCTTGGATAAATAACAGAAGACGGTGCGTTTTCCTCCCTGTTCATGTCCTGTGTGATATTTTCTTTTCAGAATATTGAGTCTTGCTTCTGTTGTGGGATATGGGGTTGTGAGTGAGATTTTCACTTTCAGTAAGAAACTAATTCAGTCACGTTATTACTTATGATGTTGTTTTTCACCTGGTGCGCTCCACCGCTGCACAGGTGAAACAATCGCAGCCGACTGTAATGGAAGAGAGCGCAGAGTGCATTTCTTGGTGACTTCTCCTGTTATTGCTCCAAGGTTACAGAAAAAAATCTCCAGTTTATTTTCAGATTCGCCTAGAAAAGCAGTTTTCGCATTATTGATTGACGAAGTTGTCGTTGAATTTCATTTCGCAAAAACTGCATCCAACGAAATGTTATGTGGATGTACAGAGAACCGACTTGCACATTTACTCATTGCTCTGCAGCACTGAGAGTTTCTTAAAGGACTCAGGAAAAGTTATTGGATAAAAAACTGAGAGTTTTGCTCTTTCCACGTTATATTCATGAAGTGTAGAATGCATTTCCGATGACTGTTGCATATAATCTTGCATCTCTCTATCGCTGTTTCTGGCAATCCACAACAGATGGTCAGGTTATTTCTTCCAGCTTGATAGCGGTTTTCTGGCTTTTTTTTCTTTCTCTTTTGCAAGTCATCCTCATGGTGATCATGAATCAGAAGAAGTGCGGTCTATCCAAGTGTGTCACATACTATATGGTCGCCATGGCAGCCGCGGATCTACCTGGTCGTTACCTTCTATCTCACGTTGAGGCACATTCCGATTGTCTATCCGGACCAGTTTCGTTTTGTGCTGTTTCTACCCTTCTGTAACATCTATTCTGTTCTGCTTTATGCATCAACAGACTGTTCCGTCTGGTTCACCGTCACCTTCACATTTGATCGATTTGTGGCCATCTGCTGTCAAAAGTTGAAAACTACATATTGCACCCAGAAAACGGCGGGTGTGGTTCTCGGAACGGTGACGGTGTTCCTTTGTTTAAAGGATACGACTTGGTACTTCATACTTAGGAAACAGTATCGCCTGGGCAAAAATCCCTCATTTTGTGGCGTGGAAAGCAGTGTTACTGTTTCACAAGTGTGGGGAGCAATCGAGATCTTTCATTTGATTCTCACCCCCTGTGTCCCGTTTGTGCTCATCCTGCTGCTGAATGCTCTAACTGTCAGAAACATTTTAGTCGTCAGCAGAGACCGTGTTTAGATCTGCACCCAACTGTAGAAGATCGCTCGTGTGATCAGCAAGCACAAATGGAAATGCCTCCAGCTTTAAACTTAACATTTCGAGGCATCCAATGAGAGATGCTGCAGAGTAGCTGCAGGTCAGATATCCCTCATGTATCGGCGTTGGTGCCGAATTCGGGAACAACGGGAACATACTGCTGAACGTAGTCTTGATTTTAAAACTTTGATTTTAAATCAAATCATTTAACATAAACATTTCATACCTCACCTAGATATCCCGGCGTTTACCCTGTTAGTAGACTGAATGTGTTATGTGACACTCTGTTGAATTCTGCAGATTGAAATCTGTGCCTCTGAACGTGAAAGGGCAGAAATAGAGGTAGGCGCGGAACCTTGCGGACCTCCTCTCATTACGTATTGTCATCTCAGCCCAAACTGGCCCGGGCGATATCACTGTCAATACCTGTATGAATGTTGCAGGGACCAATAAATTCATTACATCTTTCTTATCTCAGGAAGATACATCGTGACTCTGCTTTATGTTTCTTCAATGAGTAAAACACAGCTCTGTATGAAGCTAACGAACTTTTGTTGCAGTCTCTCCATCGCAAAGACATTCTTCCCTTTGAAGACATGGACCTTGATAATGCGTTTGACAAGATCCCGCGTGGCAGATTGAACAAGGAGATTAAAATGCACTGGATCCACGGTGACTTTGTCGTTTAGACTGAGAATTGCCTTGCCTATGGAAGACAGACAGCAGTGGTGCAAGGGTACTTTTCTCTTTCGAGTTCTGTGACCAGTCTGTTTTGCAGGAATCACTGCCTGGCCCTCTGTTGTTTGGGTGAAAGTATGGATAGGTCGGTAAGTAAATTCGCAGACGACACAGAAATCGATGGAGTTTCGTACAGTAAAAAAAACATCGTTAAGTGATAGACAGGACACATTTCAGTTTAAGTTCTGGGCGCAGAAATGGCAGGTGGAGTTTAATGCGGGCAGACATGAGGTGTTGCACTTTGGGAGGTCAAATGTTTGGGGTAATAACGTATTTGATGTTATGGTCCGTAAGATCATCGATGTATATCGGGATCTTGCTATCCTAGTCCATACCTCCCTGACAATTGCAGCGAATGTGGATAGAATGTTGAACAAGGCGGATGGCATGCTTGCCTTCTCGCTGGGGTGGTAAGGAGAAGTCAGGAATTAATTCTGCAGTTGTACTAAACATTGGTTCGGCCGCACTTGGAGTATTGAGCGCAGTTCAGTTCGCTGTATTGCAGGAAGGATGTGGAGGCTTCAGAGAGGGTGAAGAAGAAGTTTGTCAGGATACTGCCTGGATTAGAAGGAATTAACCATAAGGAGAGTTTGAACAAGCTTGAATTGTTTTCTCCGCAGCGTCTTTGGCTGATCAGAAACATGATAGATGTTCATCTAATGAGGAGAGCCATAGACCGGGTACACAACCAGAATCTTCGTCTCAGGGTAGAAATGTCGATTACTACATGGCAGAGTTCAAGGTGAGGGGGATAGTTTAAAGCGGATGTGCAGTGCAACTCTTCACATAGAAGGTTCGCTGTCAGGGGAGGGAGTGGAAGCAGATACGACAATCAGGTTCAGGAAGCTTTCAGATAGACAGGTGGATCAGCAGGGAATGGAGGGTTTGAGCGTCATGTGCAGGCAGAAGGGATTGGTTTAATTTGGCATCACGCTTGGCACAGACATCAGTGGACGAAGGGCCTGTTCCTGTGCTGTACTGGTATAATTTCCCATGTTTGTGTCCGTAAATAGAAAGAACGGAACAGAACGGCAGCGTCGGAGCGGGCAGCGGAGTGAGAGAGAGCAGAGTGTTTTGAGCTTTGGCTCAAGGGCTTCGGCTTAAAGTGGCGAGGCGGGAGAGTAGCTGGTAGGTAAAGTTCAGGTTGACCTGATATCTATTATAAAATTTTAAGTTGGATAAAACTAGGTCGGGAGAGAATTAGTTCAGATGGATGACACGGTGGTGTCCTGCAGCTGCTTGATGTGGGAGATTGAGGACCTTGCTGTGGTGTACGGTAACCACATCTGCAGTAAGTGCTTGAGGCTGGAGGAACTTCGGCTCAGAATTGATGAGCTGGAGTCGCAACTTCAAACACTGCGAAGCATCGGGTGGGAGAGAGTTATGTAGATGCTGTGCATCAGGAGACAGTCAACCCCTTAGAGCAGGTACTTCTAGAGTCCAGGAATCAGGCAGAAAGGTGAATGTCAGGAGAGAAAGTAAAAAGAATACGAACAAGCAGATAGAGCGGAGGACCTTGAGGCTGTTCACCTCACTAACAGGTTTTCCGCTCTGGAAGCTGTTGAGGGGGATTACCTGCAGGGATCAAGCAGCAGTCGCCAGGTCTGCGGCAGTGGGACCTATCCTGATGTTCAGAAGGGAAGGGAGGAGAAGAGGAAGGCAGTAGTGATAGGGGACTCGATAGTCAGGGAAACAGATAGGATGTTTTGTGGCAGTGAGCATGAATCCCGGATGATATGTTGCATCCTAGGTGCCAGGGTCCGAGATGTCTTTGTTGGGGTCCACATGATTCTTGAGCGGGAGGGAGAACAGACAGAAGTCGTGGTTCATGTTGGTACCACCGACATAGATAGGAAGAAGGATGAGGTCCTGACAATGAAGTTTAGGGAGCTTGGCAGAAGGCTGAAGAACAGGACCTCGAGGGTAACGATCTAGGGATTGCTGCCCGTGCCACGTGATAGTGTAAGTCGGAATAGGAGGGGATGCCAGATAAATGCGAGGCTGAGCAGTTGGTGCAGGACGGAAGGTTGTAGGTTTTTGGATCATTGGGATCTCTGTTGGGGAAGGTGGGACCTGCACAGAAAGGACTGTTTACACAATCCAAGGGGTGCTAATATCCTTGCAGGCAGGCTAGGGTTTTCGGGAGTGTTTAACCAGTTTGTGAGGGAGATGGGAACCATAGGGGTAGGTCAGATGAACAAGTGGATCGGGAAAAGTCAGGCAGAGAGGCTTTTTGGAAGGAGAAGCCGGGTAAAAAGTAGAAAGGTGGATGGGCTAAAGTACAGTTACTTAAATGCAAGAAGTATCAGGAATAAGGGCGATGAACTGACAGCTTGGATAAGTACATGGGTCTATGATATTGTGGCTCTTCATGGAAATGGCTGTCACAAGGGCAGGAATGGATATTGAATGTTCTTGGATTTCAGTGTTTTAGAAGGCATATGGAAGGGGCAGAAGTGGAGGACTGGTGGCGGTACTGGTCAGGGACACAATTACAGCTGAAGAAAGGGTGGATAATGTAGAAGGATCCTCTCTCGAGTCAGTATGGGTCGAAGTTAGGAAAAAGAAAGAAACAGTCACTCTACTGGGGGTATTTCATTGGCCCCGCTGGTAGCAGCACGGATACTGAGGAGCAGATTTGGAGGTAGGTTTTGGAAAGGTGCAAGAATAACAGGATTGTTATCATGGGAGACTTCAACTTCCCAAATATTGGTTGGCATTTGATTAATGCCAAAGGTTTAGATTGGGCAGAGTGTGTTAAGTCTGTACAGGACGGATTCCTGTCACAGTATGTTGACAGACCGTCGAGAGGGAATGCCATATTACATGTGGTATTAGGTAATGAACCGGGTCAGGTGACAGAACTCCCTGTGGGTGAGCATTTGTGGGATAGCTACAACTGCTCCATATCCTTTAGCATTGTCATAGACAGGAATAGGAGTAAAGAGGACGCGAAGATATTTAATTGGCGAAAGACAAATTATAAGGCTACAAGGCTAGAACATGAGAGTGTAAATTGGGATGACATTTTTAAAGGAAATGTACTATGCAGATGTGGTCGATGCTCAGGGATCTCTTTCATGATGTTAGGGATAAATTTTTCCAGGTGAGGCAGAGAAACAATGGCAGGGTGAAGGAACCGTGAGTGACAAGAGAGGTGGAACATCTTGTTAGGAAGAAGAAGGCAGCACACATAAGGTGTAAGCAGCAAGGATCAGATAGGGCTCGTGAGGAATATAGAGTAGCAAGGAAGGAACTTAAGAAGGGGCTGAGGAGAGCAAGAAGGGTAAACGATAAGGCTTTGGCGAGTAGGGTTAAAGGGAATCTCAAGGATTTTTTTCTCGTACGTGAAGAGCAGGAGGATGACGAGAGTCAAGGTAGGATCGATTAGAGACAAACGTGGAAGCTGGAGGAAGCTGGAAGCTTCCTCCAGAGCCTGGAAGCTGTGGAAGTGGGTGAGGTTCTCAATGAAAACTTCTCTTCAGTATTCACCAAGGAGAGAGGTCTTGATGACGCTGAGGACAGTGGTGGTAAGGTTAATATTCTATAGCATGTAGATATCAAGAAAGAGGACGTGTTGGAGCTGTTAGAAAATATTAGGACAGATAAGTCCCCGGGGCCGGATGGAATATTCCCCAAACTGCTTCGCGAGGCGAGGGAAGAGATTGCTGAACCATTGGCTAGGATCTTTGAGTCCTCGTTGTGCACGGGAATGGTACGGGAGGATTGGAGGGTGGCAAAAGTCCCCTTATTCAAGAAAGTTAGGAGGGATAGTACAGGGAATTACAGACCAGTGAACCTTACGTCTCTGGTGAGAATGCTGTTAGAAAGGATTCTAAGAGATAAGATCTGTGGGCATTTATAGAATCATGGACTGATTAGAGACAGCCAGTACGGCTCTGTGAAGGGAAGATCTTGCCTCACAAGAGTGATAGGGTTCTTTGAGGAGTTGACCAGGAAGATTGATGAGGGTAGTGCAGTAGATGTGGTCCACATGGATTTTAGTAAGGCGTTTGACAAGATTCACATAGTAGGCTTCTTCAGAAGGTCAGTGGCAAGGGATCCAGGGAGGCTTCAAAATTTGCTTGCCTGTGGAAAGCAGAAGGTTGTGCTGGAGGGAGTGCATTCAGACTGTAGGACTGTATCTAGTGGTGTCCTGCAAGGATCAATTCTGGGACCTCTATTGTTCGTGATATTTATTAATGACTTGGATGAGGGGGTAGAAGGGTGGGTTGGCAAGTTTGCAGACGACGCAAAGGTCAGTGGTGTTGTGGATAGTGTGGAGGGCTGTCGAATTTTACAGGGGGATATTGATAGAATGCAGAGCTGGGCTGTGAAGTGAAAGATGGAGTTCCATCCGGAGAAGTGTGAGGTGGTACACTTTGGAAGGATAACTCCAAGGTGGAATACAAGGTTAATGGCAGGATTCTGGGGAGTGTGGAGAAGCAGAAGGATCTGAGGGTTCATATGTACAGAACACTGAAAGTTGCCTCATAGGTGGACAGGGTCGTTAGGAAATCTTATGGGATGTTAGATTTCATAATTCGTGGGATCGAGTTTAAGAGCCGCGAGGTAATGATGCAGCTCTACAAAACTCTGGTTACAGCACTCTTGGAGTACTGTGTCCAGTTCCGATCCCCTCATTATAGGAAGGATGTGGGACCGTTGGAAAGTGGGCAGAGGAGATTTACCAGGATGCTGCCTGGATTAGAGAGTATGGATTATGAGGAGAGAGTAAATGAGCTACGGCTTTGCTCATTGGAGAGAAGGAGGATGATAGGAGAGATGATAGAGGTGTACAAAATATTAAGAGGAATAGATAGTGTGGGCAGCCAGCGCCCCTCCAGTGTACCAACGCTAAATGCAGGAGGGCATGTCTTTAAAGTAATGGGTGGGACGTTCAAGGGAGATATCAGAGGAAGATCTTTCACCCAGAGAGTGGTTGGTGCATGGAATGCGCTTCATGGTGTGGTGGTAGAGGCCGGCACGTTGGTCAAGTTCGAGTGATTGTTAGATAAGCATAGGGACGAATTTAAAATAGAGGGATATGTGGGAGGAAGGGGTGTGATAGTTTTAGACGTGGTTTAAAGTTCGGCACAACATGGAGGGCCGAAGAGCTTATATTGGGCTGTATTTTTCTATGGATCTATGGTTTAATGGTTCTATAGTACACAAAAATTGGCCATGGCCCTGTACATTACACCTGCCCAATCTTTGTGCCATAATTGAGCCTGTACATCCCGACTTCAGTAGCCTCTGCATTCTCCTTGCAATTCTCATTTCCACGTGACTGTGCCATCAACAACTGTGGATACATTGAAACCATACAGAACTAATTGAAACCTATTGCCCGCGTCTTCGGCACAGGAGGCCTGACGCTAAATGCTTGCAGCACGCCGGGGTCACATTCTGAGAGTGAAAGAAATGATGGAATTACATTTTTGTCGTATTCTGACGCTAAACTGGTCACAAAATCAAATCTATGTATTCGCCGCAATACCAGGCGATCAAGTCATGTTGCTCAAACTCTTGATTATGCCCTGAACAAAGTTGCCCCGAAATTACAAACACGCCACGTCCAGAGGTCTTCATGACCTCATGCCCCGATTCCTCCGTCAGAAAGTACACAAACCCAAACAGGTCCCATCACATGTCCACGGCGGACACCATCTCCCTGTCCCTGCACTCATCTCTGGGACACCTGGATTAAAAAGACACCTCCGGCAGACTGCTATTTATTCGTCATAGTTTAGTTTTCAACACGATAATTAGCAAAATTCACTTCCGAACTCCTGAACCTAAGACGCAGCGCCCTCTTGATGCAACTGGATACTTGACTTTCTGTCCAACAGACTCCAATCAGTAAATATTGTCAAAAGCACCATTTCCACCAATGCCCTCAATACCGATGCCGCGGAAGGTTGCGTTCTCAGACCGTTATTAACCTCCCTGTACATCACGATTGTGCGACCAAATTCCGCTCGAACTTCATTTAAAAGTTTGCGGATGACACTACCGCAGAGGGCTGCAGCTTAAACAACGACGAGACGGATCGCAGGAAGGAGAAGAACTTTTGGCATCGCGTCAAGACATCAATCTTTCCCTCAATTGCAGTAAAGCAAAGGAGCTGGTCATTGACTGCAGGAAGCGAGTACACACCACCGTCTGTGTCAATGGTGCCGAGGTAGAGATGGCTGACAGCTGTAGATTACCAGGTGTAACTATCACCAAAATTTTATCCTGCTCCAACCACGTGGAGGTTTCAGACAGAAAACAGCAGATTAAAGTCTTTACTTACTCAGAAGGCTAGGGAAATCCGGGATGCCCCGATAATAGATGCACCAGAGAAAGCATCCCACCCGGATGCATCTCAGCGTGGCACGGCAACTTCCTCTTCCTTGACTCCGTCTAAACCACGCTGCCTCGGGAAAGCAGCGAACAGATTCAAGACCCCTCCCACTCCCGTCATTCTCTTTTCTGCCCTCTCCCTTTGGGGAGAAGGTACAAAAGGCTGAGACCACGGAAGGCCAGACTCGATGACAAGGTCGACTCCACTGTTGTTAGACTCTTGAACGGACCTCTCGTCCACAAAAAGATGAACTCTTGAACTCTCGATTTCACTATCTAACTTTGTCGTGGCATCTGCACATTATTTTCTTACTTGCACTGCACTGCACTTTCTCTGTAACTGCAACACTATATTTTTTTAACCACTCGATCTATCTGGATGATACGCAAAACAAAACGTTTCATTGCATCCCTGTACATGTGAAAATAATAAATCAATTTGCAATTCACTGGTATTTGTAACAATTCAGGCATCTTTCAGCAAGGATGTGATATCGCGAATACTTTAAAAATGAAACGGTTGATGACAGTCAACATTGAATTATGAAAGGGAATTCGTGTTAAATTCCTCGAAGGTGGGCCTTGAGGAGTGAAAATTGGGGGTTTGCTTCACGTCTAATATCTGCATTCACAGAAGACTTTTGATCAGGTCTCAAAAGGGAGGTAGATGAAAACCTTCAGATCACGTGGAATTTGTTGACTGACAGATTGTTATCAGAAAGCAAACGAGTCAGAGGCATCAGTGAGTCCTTCGCAGATTCGCCGGTATTGCAGCGATCGGTTCTTAAGTTACAACCATTCAAAATTTGCATCAACGATTTGGCTGAGGTCAACAAATGTAACATTTTCAAGTTTGGTGCCCGACAAAAGAAATCATGTGGGATAAGTTAATAAACATGAAGATTCGAAGAGTCCACAAGAGAACTTGGACGTTGCGTGTCATAGATTCATGTAGTCATGCTGACAGACAGCACAACCATGGACCATTCTGCTCATCGAGACGCCCCGAACATTCAAATGGAACCCATACTCATCCCATTTATTCCACCCATGTTTACATCAATTCCGCACACATATTCCCCCACTCACCTGCACTTAAGGGACAATTAAGAATGAGCATTTTACGTGATTAAAAAAAAATTGCACTGCAAATATCGAATGGTTTCATAACAGCTTTGTCCTACAGCGGACAACTTGCCTGAAATATCCAGGAGAATATGGTACAATGGCACATGGTTCAGTAAAGTGGGGGGAGGGGGGTCAAAGGTAGATAGTATGGTGTAGAAGTATTTTTGCACGCTGGTCTTCATAAAATAGGGCATTGAGTATAAAAGTTGGGATGTGATGGTGCGGTTGTACAGGACGCCAGTGAGGCCGCACTTTGAGTATTGTGTTCAGTTCCGAACGAACTGCTGTGGGAAAGATATCACTGAACTGGAAAGAGTTCAGAAAAGATTCAGAAATGTGCTGTGGCGACTTCAGGGACTGAGTTATAGTGAGATGTTGGATAGGCGAGGACTTTATTCCTTAGATTGTATGGGACTGAGAGTTGATCTTATATGGGTGTGTAGAATCATGAGGGGCATTTATAAAGTGAATGCACTCAGTTTCCTGGCGTTGGGGTATATAAAAAAACTACGGCGTCTTGGTTGGGAAAGGGAAGGAGTTGCTCAACAGACGCAGGTGGATGGTACATGTTAGCAGACGGAAGAGAGAGACAGACGCAGCAAGGTGATGGCAGGTGTGGGTGAAGGTGGAGAGAAGTAGGAAAATGCAGCAAAATAAAACTAGCGTTGCTGGAATCTGATCAGTAAGAAGGTGTTAATTGGAATCACTGGGGGAGAGTTGAAAGGAAGATGGAACCAGAACCACACGGGGATATGGGAGCCGGTGAAAGAAATGTGCGGATAGTAAATGAATAGAATAGGGAGGGGGAGGGGACAAAATAGCTGATGGTGGCGGGAGCGGGAAATGGGAAAAGAGAACCGGATGTGAGGACTATCTAAAATTGAAAAAGTCAGTGTGCATGCCTTTGAGTTGTGGTTCAGGCATCTGTACCTCCTGACTGAGGGTGGTTGCGTGAAGATGGCATGGCCCGGATAGTGGGAGTCGTTGATGATGGATGTTGCCTTCTTACGGCAGTACCTCCTGTAGTATGTACCGATAGTGGGGATATATGTGCCCGCGAAGTATTGGGGGGTGGGGCAACCCTCTCTGCAGCTTCTTACGTTCCTGTTCATTCGAAGTGCCTCACCAGACCGTGATTCAACCAGTTAGGACACTTCCAACAGCACATATGAACAAATTTGTCAGACTGTTCGGTGACAAGCTGAACCTCCTTAATGTTTCAAGTCATTGAATACACTGGCGCGCCTTCCTTGTGATAGCATTTACCTGCTGGGCCCAGCACAGCTCATTCGATGTGATATGAACATATCGGCAGGCACGGTAGTGTAGCGGTCAGTGTAACACTTTACAGAGCCTGCGACCTGGGTTCAATTCCGGCTACTGTCTTGAAGGAGTTGGCAAGTTCCCCCGTGTCTGTGTGGGTTTCCTCCGGGTGCTCCGGTTTCCTCCTACGTTCCAAAGACGTACGGGTTAGGACGTTATGGGCATGCTATGTTGGCGCTTGAATTGTGCCAGAACACTCCACGCAAAATATGTACTTCACTGTGCATTTCGATGTACATGTGACTAATAAAGATCTTATTTTATCTTATTAATGTGCAGGGATTTAATGTTGTTGACATTTTCCGCCGCCGATTCCCCAATATAGACTGGCGCATGTTCAGCCTCCTTTCCCCGTCCTGAAGTCAACAATTAGCTCTTTAGTTTTGCTGACGTTGAAAGAGAGGTTATCGCAGTGACTTTTTTCACTCGGGTCAGCAGAGTCGTCACCACAATGAGATTCGACCAACATTGTGGCGTCATCAGCGAATTTGTATCTGGCTATGGAGGTGCGTTTACCACACTCATGTATGTATAGAGAGTAGAGGAGGGAGCTAAGACTATTGGACAGTGTACGATTACGATAAGGTGGAATCTTGACCTCCCAATCTACCTCGTCATGGTCATTGCACTTAAGAAGAATATAAGAATATAAGAAATCGGAGCAGGAGTAGGCCTCTTTGCCTGTCGGGCCTGTTAAAATCATGGCAGGTCTGGCCGTGTACTCAGCTCCTCCTACCCGCATTTAATCCGTCGCCGTTAATTACCCTACTCTACAAATATCTATTTAATTGTGTCTTAAATATATTTAATGAGGTAGGCTCCACTGCTTCACTGGACAGAGAACTGCACAGATTTACTACTCTGTCGGAAAAAAACAATTCATAGAACATTGAACAGCACAGCAACGAACAGGCCCTTCTAAGCACAGTGGTGCCGACATAGTTAATCCCTCCTACCTGCAGAATGCCCAAATCCCTCTATTTTCCTCTCATTCATGTGCCCATCCAAACCCCTCTTGAAGCATCCAGTGAATTTGCATCCAGCACCCTATCAGGCAACGAATTCCAGGCATCCACCACTCCCTCAGTAAAAAGAAAACGTGCCGCTCACATCTCTTCTCAACCTCCTTCCTCTCACCTTCCTCCGCATCTCAGTTCTAACTCTAGTCCCCCGAGTCTTGAGGATATGTCCCCTTATTCTAGTCTCACCTACCAATGGAAACAACTTTCCTGTCTGTATCTTATTTATCCCTTTCTTAATGTTACGTGTTTCTGCAATGTCTCCTCTCATTCTTCTGAATTCAAGAGAGTATAATGACAGTCGAATCAATCGCTCCTCTCTGCCTAATCCCCTCATCTCCGAGGTCAACCTGGTGAACCTCCTGTGCACCACTTCTCAAGTAAGGAGACTAGAATTGCACACAGTACTCCAGCTGCGGCATCACCAGTACCCTGTACAGCTGCAGCACAACCTCCCTGCTCGGAATTCAATCCCTCTGGCAATGAAGGCCAACATACCGTTTGACTTGTTGATAGCTTGTTGCACCTGCAAACCCACCTTTTCCAGTTCATGGACAAGCACGTTCAAGTCCCTCTGCACAACAGCGTGCTGCAAACTTTCACAGTTTGAATAATAAGCTGATCTTATCTTTTATTTTCCTTCCAAATTAGATGCCCTCGCATTTGCCAACATTTTACTCCATCTGCCAGACCCTTGCCCACTCACTTAACTTGTGTATATCTCTCTGCAGATTCTGCACATCCTCTGTACAATTTGCTCTTCCCCTCAATTTAGTGTTATCAGCAAACTTAGAGACGATCCACTCGGACCACTCTTCCATATCGTAAATGTATATCATGAACAGTAGTGGGCCCAGGATCGACCCCTGCGGCACTCCGCTCATCATTGATTGCCAATCAGAGAAACATTTATCACAACTCTATGCCTTCTTTTCGTTAACCAATCCTCTGTCCACGCTGTACATTACCCCAATTCGATGCCTCCTTTTCTTATGGATACGTTTTTTTTTTTGTGTGGCACCTTATCGTGCGCCTTCTGGAAATCAACGTTTACAACATCCAACCGTTCTTCTCTGTACACTTCGCTCGTTCTATTCTCAAACTTGTCCAGCCAGTTTGTCAAACAGTACTTGTATTTCCTGATTCCATGCTATGTCTGCCGGATGGATGCATTTCTGTCGAAATGTCTTGCTTTTGTTTTCCTTGATAGCTTCAAATATTCTCCTGAATACAGACGGGAAGCGAACTGACCTCGCGTCACCTGTCTTTTACCTACATCCTTCTTTAAACAGTGGCCTGAAATTATCTGCATTCGGATCCACCGGGACCTGCCTAGAATCCAGTGAATTTTGGTAAATTATTACAAACACCTCTGCGACAACTTCCTCCATTTCTTTCAGGACCTTGGGATGCATTCCTGAGGACCACGGAACTTACCTACCTTTCGGCCCACAGGTTTTCTCAGCGCTACCGCTTTCGTGAAAGCCGTCTAGGTCCTTACATCCTATTGGATCCATAACATCTCTTTTTGACATGTTGGACGTCTCCTCCACCGTGAAGACCGACGCAATGTTGTTGTACACAGTATCGGCTATTTCCGCATTACCCAAGATTAATTCCCCATTTTCGTCTTCCAAGAGACCTACGTTCACTTTAGCCGCCCTTTTCTGCGTTAAATAAATTGTTGAAAAATAAAACACTATCTGTTTCTATATTGTGTGCCAGCTTACTTGAATAATCTATCTTCCCTTTCTTTATTCCTTGCTCAAATGGTTATTTTTTTCTATTTAGTTTTCTCTCTACTCGGCGACTTGTCTGCATGAGCTTTGAGTTGGATGCCTTCCTTTATTTTCTTAGTTGTCCAAGGCTGGCTCTCCCCTCCCTTCCCCTCCTTGCTTTCAACTCTAAGCAACTTTTGTTGAACACTGAAACATCTCTTTGAAAGTCTTCCACTGTTCTTTGCCAGTTCCACACAAAGCCTATGTTCCCAGCCTGCGCGTGTCAACTCCTCCTTCACACCGTTTTCGTCCCCCTGGTTTAGGCATAATACACTGGTTTTAGGTCGACCGATTGCATCCTCCATTTGAATGAGAGATTCCGTAATACTATGATCACTTTTTCCAACAAGATCCCCAAATATTTCACCATTAATTTTGCCTGTCTCATTGTACATGACCAGATCTAAGAAAGCATCTTCGCTTTGTAGTTTGGCTGACATGTTGTACAAGAAAACTAACACAGATGCATTCCCTTAAGTCCCCGTCAAGACTGCTTCGACCAATTTGATTCGCCCAATCTCTCTGCAAGTTATTTCCTTATTCCAAGTGCCGTTCCATTCTTACATGGATCAGATGTTTCTTGGTTTAATGCCTGTGCCACTGTAACATTATAATTTGGTGGCCGACAGAGAACTCCCAGCAGTGATTTATTTATTTTTAGTATTCCTGCTCTCTAACCAGATAGATTCAATATTCTGGTCCTGAGAACTAAAATCATCTTTCATTATTGCCCTGATCTCCTCCTTAATGATGAGCGCTACTTCACCTCCCTTACCTTCTTGCCGATCCTTCCATATTACCTGATGCCCTTGGATATTAAATTCCCAATCATTTCCACCCTGCAAACAGCTTTCTGTTGTATCCACCAAATCATACTCCGTTGTACTGATTTCTGTCGCAAGTTCACTGACCTTCTTTTGAATGCTACGGGCATTCAGGTGAAGTGCCCTTACATACATTGTCCTTTTATAGTCTCGCAATTCTTGTGTCTTTCGCATTTGACATGTCTGTATTCCACGTTTGCTTTTCGCTTTCCTAACTTGCTTTGGTCTCTGTATTGCTTCCCTCTATACTTCTGCTTGGATTCCCACCCCCTCCCATACCAGGTTCAATTTTCCCCAACGGCACTAGCAAACAATCCCTCCCGGACATTGCTCACGGTCCTGTCGAGCTGTGGACCGTCCGGTTTGTACAGGTGCCTTCTCCCTGAGAACCGGTTCCAATGCCCCAGGCATTGGAAATCCTCCCTCCTGCACTGCTGATCAAGGCACATATTGGTCCGTACTATTCTGCTGTTCCTTCACTGAGCAGCACGTGACACAGGCAACAAGCCTGACATTACTACCATTGAGGGTCCACATTTTCATCTATCTCCTTGCACACAAAATTCGGCTTCTAGTAACTTGTCTCTCTTTTTTACTGACATCGTTTGTACTTGCATGTACCACGATAATTGTCTGTTCACCCTCCCCTTCCAGAGTGACCTGCATCGGCTCCGAGACATCGCTGACCCTTACACACGGCAGGCAGCTAACGAAACTAGTATCCCGTTTGCGGCCACAGAAGCTTCTGTCTATTCCCTTAAGTATGGAATCCCCTACCACGGTAGTTCTGCCAAGCTTTTTCCTGCCATCACCCCCCCCCCACCCCCGTTCAGAAGAGCGCCTTGATATTGTCATCTGCTGCTATCTTCTGATGAGTCATCTACACCAACAGTATCCAAAGATTATCTGCTCTGGAGGAGGATGGATGCAGGGAATTCCAGCACTCCCTTCCTGCCATTGCTTTGCCTGTTGGTCAACCATTCCCTGCCCGCCCTAAATTCCCCAACTCAACAAACGTTTTCGTCACAACATTTCCGGTATTGCGGATGTTCCAAAGTGAATGCATGCGATTGAGTAATGAAGACAACGGGTCTCCTCTGGTGATGAAGCCTTTGACAAGATCACGTGAACAAGATGCCTGAAGCAACGGCGATGGGTCGCTTTCTCTTTACTCCACGTGTTGGCTGAACCCTTCCCAAGTTATGTTGGAGAATATTTAAAACACCAAATTAATTCTTGCTCATTGTAATTACGGGTAACACATTGCAGCAGATTGCCACGTTATCTGCGTAGCTACCATAAAAAAGTGGCGTGCTTTCCATCGACGGAAACGATATCAAGGACACAATATACCCTGGTAAATATCTGACCTGATAAGGAAAAAATGTAACGAACTCTAACCACCCAACCACCCAGATCCGATTATCACATCCCCGAGCTGCCGTGTATGCAGAAGCAGTATCTGCATGAAGACTCCGTGACCTGCGGCAAAAACAGACATATTATAATTGCGGCAGAAACTGAAAAAATGACGCGTGATCCGCTCAGTTTCTCCAGCATCATGTTTTTTTTTTGTTCCAGACTGCAGTAGATTCCAGGCTCTTTTGTCTCCCTGGTAGAATTGTAATGTTGGGAGATACAAGGTCGACAATGAATTTATTCACTGAGAGAGGCATAGGATAAGATCTCCTGGAAATATACAAACTTCCGAAAGGTCTCGGCAGGTTATATGTAGGCAGGACATTCACTTGACTGAGGATACTTCATCAGGGACCACCTTTTGGGAATCAGGGGGACGCCGTTCATAACCGAGATGAGGAGACATTCTGCTTTCGGTGACAGATGGCCCTGTGGATCAGGAGGCTGTGGAGACCTCGATGCTGAACGTATTTCAGAAGTGAGTAGGCAGGTTACAGTCTGGAAAAGGCACCAATGAGTATGAGGAGGGAGCTGGGACATCGTGTGCAGATTAATGATTCACCTGAGCCATAATGAATGGTGGATAAGGCTGCAATTCCCTGGTCATCCTTTCTACTTTGCATATATTTGTCTTCCTCACTGTCTGCTCAACGGGGAAATTATGTTCATTGAACGTGTACGTTTATCTTTTTGCCTGCGCCCTTGCATCTTTGTGTCTACGTCTAGATTTTATCTCATCCAGTTTTTACTTGCCAGTGAGCTTTTGTTTAACTTTCGTTTTCGGTTTCAATGACATCAGTACCAATCACGGAATGGCTTAAACAGTCCCGAGAACCCATTAAACGTTTAACCACCCTAATTAAGTGATAAGGGAAATTGAATTCAGAAAGCTCACCCAGTTTCATTGTCACAGTTTATTGTTGTCGGCCCCTGAATCATTCATAAATTCCCTAACTTGTTGAGAGCCTAATACCCCACATAGAAGCGGATGTGTTTGAATCTTTGCGAGCTGAGCGAGGGAGGTGCAAAACCTGCTGAACCGAATCCGCACACCGGCCAAAGCGGACTGTTCACACAACAATGGAACCGCGCCTGCGCGTTGCTCAGATGAGTGGAAGTGATGTTTAAGCTTCGGGATTTTTGGCGGTCCCACGGAAACGGTCTCCCTCATAGCTATGAATGCTGCCTCTGAAACGCGCTGGCAGTTGGATTTCTGCACCGAGTACCGATTGTCTCCATCAATTCTCCGCCAGGATGGCAGTACTTCGTCGCTTCAAACCATTTCCCGCGCTGGAACCCATTTTCCAGACAGAAATGATTTTCTATCCCATCATAGCAGCAGTTGGAATTCCAGGTCAGTGATTAAATCCAATTCTGAAAGTTTCGGTTCGGACAGTAACTGCTTTGCTGCTCTGATCGCGCCAACAACTTCATTTATTTTATTACCCCGCCCTCCATCCACTGAAAGGGAGAATTAGCAGTCGCCTTTTAATCCCGAACCATCGTTTCCCAACGGAAAAATTTCACCTTTAAGCCCAAAACGATTCAGATGATTTTGTTGGTTGTACCTTTGTCTAATTTGCTGATTCAGACTGAAATTCCCCGCAGCCAATAAACATCATTTTATTGTTTCCATCCAACAACTCATTCCCACCGCCATTCCGGTCACTCTTGGTCAGAACCACCTTGCTTCATTCTGTAAAATACCTGGTTTCCCCCTTTGCCGAGTACAGGCACGGCCCCAGCTGTCCGGTACCTGCACACACACCTAGGATTCTGGACAGTCAGTACTGCCATTGTTCACTGTTTTATCGTGACGTTCAGGAGATAATCCTGGTCCTCCAAAACACCGCCGCTAGAAAACCAGGCAGAAACACCAATTCCCAAGCTTATCACTTCAGTTGAAGCATGAACATACTCCTTTCGTATTCCGCCTTCCAAGCGGTGGGATACAGCTGTGGACTGCAACGTCCCTTCCAAAACCGAAACTTCTGCTGTATGGAATCCATTCCACTGAGCATGCTATTGAAGAAAGGCACAGCCTCCCTCTGAAACTACCCTGACATTGTTAGTGTCTCTGAAATCAAATTCACTTTCTGACGTGGTTCCCTCAACCTTTCCCTGCACTCGGCATGGACCAAATGCTGAGGTTTCTCACCTTACTTCATACGAAGTCGTTAATAAGATAATCAATTAGTGCAGCGTGATACCAGACCTAGCCGGGCTCAAACATTCTGTTCGCCATGTTAAACCACTGCTCTACGTAAATCAATTTTTAAAAATCCCATCATTTTCGTTGCAATGTAAGAATTTTGTAGTCGCATTCGCCTGCCTTTCCTATTGACTTCTCAGCTCCTCTTCCGACACGAATCCCTCAAACCACTTGGAGTTTTTGATTTTCGGCCACAGCCATGGACAGAGTCAGACGGATCCACTCTCTCACTGTGAAGACGTTGCTAACGCTCACTGTCCATTGCCCTCTGCTCAGTCTTTTCAATATTGGCAACAACTGCATCTGTTGAAGGTTTTCTTTCTCTTTCTCGTGGCTTTTCAGAACGCCAAACGTTCCGAATGTTAGCTCTGAAGGTCTTTGGATCAGTGTTTCCTTTATTGGAGTAGAGGGCGGTTTCCCCAGGGCGACTCCATCTCGAGGGGACAATAAAATTGAATAAGTGCAGGATTGGGGTGTAATGGCGAATGCTTAGTTTGACCAACGTGAAAGAATCTGTATTGTGTGGCTCTATCTCAGTCTCTATTACTGTGCATACATCAAGCAATTTTTCCTGCCTGAATCATCCGCTAACCAGACAAAAATCTCTCTCTTCACCTGTCCAACCCCACCAAGGTCACGTGACTCTCTGGTAAAATCTCTCCCACCACTTTGTTCGAAGGTCAGACAGCCCATTTTATCCCAGACTGAAAGTTCAGCAGGAACTCCCCTTTCATGAAGACATTCGGTTACTATTTATCAGAAAGCTCTTCATGAACTCCTGAGAGCTGCTGATGTGTTGTCAACGCAAATGATGCAATTGTCTATTTGTGACTTAGTCCTCATCTAAGAAACACTTCATCCTCCTCCACACTACGCCGCCATTTCTGAATCCAACCATTACCCATGTTTTGCTACGTCCACTCTCGCTTTATCCAGATACAGAAAACAATGTGTAACCCTAACGTGAAAACCCCGTTTCCTCAGCACTTACACACACTTAACACTCTCTCATTTACGCTGCGTTTTATCTCCTCAGTTCACTTCCGTTCACATTTTATCCGCCATTTCTTTGTCCATTATTATACTATCTGCTGGCGTGTTTGTTTCCTCGGTGTTGACCACAACTGTAATTCTCTGCCATCCACAGAACGTTATATTTAACAGCTGCACACCCAACTCCGAAATAGTAACATATGTGGAAAATATATTGTGGAAAGAACAGCCTCCTGGTAAGATCTCCCCCTCCACTCCCAGGAATGTTCTACTATTACGCGACACAACACCTCGTCTCCTTGGTCCAACCTGACATCAATATCGTCACTGTATCATTCAATCCATTGCTCCCACTCTGCCGAAACAATAATGTGTGTACGCTTCAATCAAGCAGTTCGTATCAAATACACTAGACCACGTCCAATGCACATCGTTTTGTGGACAGATCATCCAATTTGCCTTTTATCAACTTATACTCCCAGCGCTTATTAAACTTTACTTCTTTCTTAATTCCAGTCATTCCTCCATCGGCGAGGTAAATCTTACCAATATAACGTTCCCGAAGGTCTTAACATATCGTCATGAACAATGGTTCCATTTCTCACATACCTCAGTCGTTTTATGGTATGACTTGAGAAGGAAGACTGCAATGTTACGGTCGTGCATAGAGCCGAAGTTAGTGCCCTGGAGTCCACTGTGTGACGTCTGAGTATCCTGACCTTCACACCATCTGACATCGACATTGGCCACTCGTAATTTAAATTAGTTTATTTTCTTATGAGCTGCAACACTTCAGCACAATGAAACCCTGCCAGTTTAATTTCTGGAGAAATTTGGCAGATAGGCGCAAAGCTCAGTTCCTCGGCAGATTATGCTGAAGATCTGTAAAATCATCAGAAACAGAGAAAAACGGGAGGAAGTGAGGTCGCTTCATGTCTATCTGTTTCTGAGAAATCTGATCTTCAAAACGAGCTAATGACTGCACTGGAAATCCCGGTCTTTACTTCTAAGTATTGTTTCAAATATAGATTTTGAGTTTCTGTTGATTAGTAACGTTATAGAGGTATATAAAACCAGGAAAAGTTTGAGCTGAGGTGTGGTTAACAGAGCAATGAAGTCCCAAGAGGAAATCCTTAATATATTCACTTTGCAATGCTTTATTTTTCAATGTAACATTTTAAAGTCAGTGTATCTTCCTCAGTAAGAAGTTCCCCTGCGCTAAGGTCATGGAGTAAGAGAGTTCTACGCCAAGGAAACCGGTTCTTATATCCAAATTGTCCATGCTGACCAATTTTCCCACCTGATCCGGACCCACTTGCCTGCATCAGTCCCATGTCTATAGCCTCTCCTGTCCATTTAAAAGCCTGAGTGTCCTTTAAACATTGTGTTTATACCCGACTCTGCCACTTCCTCTTGCAATTCATTCCAGGAACACACCACCCTGTGCGTGAGAACGTTGGTCCTCGGGTCTCCTTGAAATATTTTCCCTCTCAGTTTGGATCTTTGCACTCCAGTTTTAGACTCCCCTACCCTGGGTAAAAGAGT
>NW_026262511.1:0-46375 GCF_009764475.1 Pristis pectinata
GCAATTAGGTAGGAACTTGAGAGCGTCAATTCGGAACAGGTGATTTTGGGAAAGTGCACTGCGGAAATCTGGAGTTTGTTCAGGGAGTACGTGCATGGGGTTCTAGGTAGTTTTGTCTCATTGAGGCAGGGTAAGGATGGTAGAGTGATGGACTCGTGGTTGACACGAGATGTAAAATATCTTGTCATGAGGAAGAAAGAAGCTTACGTGAGGTTCAGAAAGCATGGATCAGACATGGCTCTGGGGTGCACAGGGTAGCCAGTAGGGAGATTAAGAAAGGACTTAACAGCGCACAAAGGGGGCATGAGAAGTCCATGACGATTTGGATCATGGAAAACACCAAGGCGTTCTGCCCGTATGTGAAGAATAGGAGAATGACTAGAGTGAGGGTAGGACCAATCATGAATAAAGGAGGAAATGTGTGCCTGGAGTCGTAAGAGATGTGGGATGTCCTTAATGAATAGATTGCTTCAGCATTCAACAGTGAGAGAGGCCTTGATGTTTGTGATGCTGGCGTAGAACAGCCTGATATGTTACTGCATGTCGACGTGAGGAAAGAAGATTTCCTGGAACTTTCGAAAACACTAGGATATATAAGTCACGGGCTGGACGGGATATATCCAAGGTTACTACGGGAAGTGAGGGAAGAGATTGTTGCGCCTTGGCGATGTTCATTGCGTCCTCACTGGCCACCGGAGTAGTGCCAGATGATTGGAGGTGGCAAATGTTGTTCCTTTGTTTAATAAACGGAGTAGGGATAATCTTTGGAATTTCAGACCAGTGAGTCTTACTTCATTGGTGGAAAAATTACAGGAGAAAATTCATAGAGACAGGATTAATGGGCATTTTGAGCAGCATCAGCTGATTAGGGTTATTCAGCAAGGTTTTGTGAGAGGGTGGTCGTGTCTCATGAGCCTGATGGAAATCTTTGAGGATGTGACAGAGAACATTGAACAAGGCAGAACTGTGGATGTGGTGTACATGGGTTTTAGGCGTTTGATAAGGTTCCTCATGGAAGGCCCATTCAGAACATCAGGAGGCATGAGATCCAGGGAGGTTTGGCTGTGTGGATTCAGAATTGGCTCGCCCATAGAAGACAGAGGGTGGTGGTAATGGAGCGTATCCTGCCTTGTAGTCGGGGACCAGTGGCGTCCCGCAGGAATCTGTTCTGCGATCCCTGCTCTTTGAGATTTTTAGAAATATCTTAGAAAAGTATGTGGAAGAGAGTGTTAGTAAGTTTGCTGATGATATGAAGTTTGATGACGTTGTGGATAGTGTATCAAGTTACTTCAGATTACAACAGGACATTGATAGAATGCCGACCTGGGCGGTGAATTAGCAGATGGAGTTCAACTTGAGAAACGTGTGAAGTGATACACTGCGGGAGATCGGATATGAAGGAGGAATGCCAGGTTTATGACAGTACTCATAGCACTGTGGAGGAACAGAGAGATCTTCAGGTCCACGGCCATCGATCCCTCAAGTTTAACGCGCATGGCGTATGGAGTTTTGGCCTTCATTAGTCTGGGTACTGAGTTCAAGAGCCGCGACGTAATGTTGCAGCTCTATAGAACTCTGGAGAGACAACACTTGCAGTATTTTATTCAGGTCTGGTCGCCTCATTAGGAAGCATGCGAAAGCTTTAGAGAGGGTGCAGAGGAGATTTGCAGGATGCTGTCTGGATTGTAGAGCATGTCTTCTGAGGATAGGTTCAGTGAGGTATGTCGTTCCTCGTTGGAGATAAGGGGGATGAGATGTGAATTAATAAAGGTGCACAGCAATGTTAAGAGGCACAGATAGACAGGGTGATGAAAAGGCTTTTAGCATGCTGGCCTTCCTCAGTCAGGACATCGAGTTTAGAAATAGGGACATGATGTTACAGACATATAAGCCGTTGCTGAGGCCGCACTTGGAGTATTGTGTACAGTTTTTGTCACATTGTTATGGGAAAGACATGTCAAGGGGGACATGGTGCACGAGATTTACGAGGACGCTGCCTGGATTGGAGGGCCTGAGTCACAGGGAGAGGTTGGCTACGCTGGCTCTTTAGTCCCTGGAGGGGTGACGGCATCGAAGTTGAAAAAATCATGAGGGATATGGATAAAGTGTGCGATCATACTCTTTTCCCCCAGGTCTGGCGATTCCAAAATTGGAGAGCATAGGCACAAGATAAGAGGTGAGAGATTTAAAAGAGACCTGAGAGTTAACCTCTGTACACAGAGGGCAGTGAGTACCTGGAATGAGCTACCTTTTAGAAGTTGTTGAGCCGGGTACAATTGCAACATTTATGAGAGATTTGGACTGGGATGGGCTTGCAGGGTTATTGGGAGAATGCGGACAACTGGTACCAGCAGGCAGGGTGCTGTGATCGGTATGTAACTGTTGGGTCGATGGGCCTGTTTCCGTGATGTATTATTCTGTGACTCCATGACTCCTGCATTCCGTTCATCTCAACCCCGCTCCTCCCGCAATCTCTCTCTCTCTCTCTCTCTCTCTCTCTCTCTCTCTCTCTCTCTCTCTCTCTCTCTCTCTCTCTCTCTCTCTCTCTCTCTCTCTCTCTCTCTCTCTCTCTCTCTCTCTCTCTCTCTTGCCACCTTCCCTCCTTGCCCAACTGTTCACGATCAATTGTATTGGTCAGGAATCAGTGGACGGTTCTGTGTTCTTTTTGACACATCTTGAGGACTCGGGTGATAATGTGGATGGGTGGGACAGCAATGTTGCAGATGACACAGTGATTGGCGGCGTTGTGCGCAGTGCAGGCGGCTGTAAAAGAAAACAGTGGGATACACATCAGTTGCAGATAAAGATGGAGGAATTGCAGATGAAGTTTAATCCGGGCAAGCGTGAGGTGTTGCACTTTGGGAGCCCAAGTGCAAGGGGAAAGTACACAGTTAATGGACAGAATCTTAACAGCACTAATGTACAGAGATATTTTGGACTTCAAGGGCATAGTTTCCTGAAAGTGACCCCGCAAGCAGATAGGGTGACAAAGAAGGCGTAAGGTATGTTGACCTTCATCGGTCGGGGCGGTGATTAAAAATGTTGGAAAGGCATGTTGCTGCTGTTGAAGGCATCAGTTGTGTCGCATTTAAAGTACAGTGTGCAGTTCTGCTGCTCACACTGAAGGATCGACATGGCAGCTTTAGTGATGGTGCAGAAGATTTTCGCCAGAATGTTGCTTGGAGTGGAGAGCAACAGCGACAAGTAAACTGTGGACAAACTTGTATTGTTTTCTCTGGAGTGTTGGAGGCTGAAGGGCGATCTGATAGAAATGTCTCAAGTTAGGAGAGGCAGAGATCATCCAGATAGTCAGGGGCTTTATCCGACTCTGAAATCATCAAATGCTGGAGGAATTTATTCCCCAGAGCCTGATGAGATAAACCCCATGTTACCGAGAGAGACAAGAGATGAGATTTAAGAGGCTTTGTTCAAGATCTTCAGGTCCACACCAGCCACTGACGATGAACACGTGGAATGGCGAGGTGTGAATGTTGTTCTATAAGTAAAGAAGTGAAATAGGAATATTCCTGGAAACGAAAGACCGGTGAGTCTCACGTAAGTGCTAGGGAAGTGATTGGAGAGGATACTTAGGGATGGTACTTATGAGCATTTGTTAAACCGTGGATTAATTGGGGTCAGACAACGTGACTTTGTGCGGGACAAGACAAGTCTACGAAGTTGATTGTATACTTGAAGGAGCTGATGAAGTTCGTTGATGAAGGTAGGGATGTGGATGCTGCCTTCATGGATTTTAGTAAGACGTTTTGGAAGATCCCTCATGATCTAGTCATCGAGAAGATTACGATACCTGCGATTCAAGGTGACCTGGCCAATTTGATAACCGAATTGGCCTGCCCACAGAAGTCAGAGTAGAGTGGTGGATGGGACTTATTCTGGCTGGAGGTCCTTGCCAACTGGTCTTCCACATGGATCCGTTGAAGAACCGATGCTGTTTGTGATAATCAAAATAGCCTGGATGAATATGTGAATCGGCGAGTTATTAAGGTCGCAGACGGTACAAAGATTGATGGTGTTGTGGATAGTATCAAGGCTTGCCAAAGGATACCGTGGGATACCGAACTGTTGCAGAGATGGGAAAGAAGTGGCTGATGGAGTTTAATCTTGCAAATGTGAAGTGTAGTGCTTTGGGTGATCAAATGTAAAGAGACAATACGCTGTGATTGGCAAGACCCTTAACAATGTTGAAGTCCAGAGGGACCTTGGGGTGCAAGTGCAGACCTCCCTGAAGTAGAAGCAGAGGTTTATAGGGTGGTGAGGAAGGCATGCGGTATACCAGCCTTCCTGGGTCGGGACATGGAATACAAGATGGAACGTGAAGGTGCAACCCGCATTCAGAACAGTGTGTGTAATTCTGTTCACTGCAGTGCAGGAGGGATGTGATTCTGCTGGGAAGAGAGCAGAGGAGAATGGATTGGATAGGCTGAGCTAGTTTTTACCTGCAAGGTGATCTGAAAGAAATCTAACAGATCGTGAAAGTAGAGACAGGGTTGATCTCGAAAATATTTGTTCTCATGTAGGCCTGTCAAAAAACAAGATGCCATCGGTAAAAGGTGACTGGAAGGGCTTTTAAACAGGATCTGACTGGTGGAATTTTTACACAGATTTGGTCCCAAATCCAGTTCACAAATAAAACAAATTGACCCCGCATAATTTCCAAAGTGTCTGTCACCAGCGACTGAACCATCCATTCCAGCCATCGCTCTCGCAGTAACGTCAGAGTAAATGACTCAAAATTCCTGAGTTTCTATCTCCATCCTCTCATCCACAGAAAGGATTGATCTGGATCTCTCACTTTGAGGGAATAGTTCAAAGTCAACTAAATTCCGGATCACACGCACGGAACTCATTGGCCCATCAGAGACTCCGTGGCACAATTGGTCCATCTCATTGTGCAGTCTTATATTTTTTGCCGACGTACAGTCAAAACAACTTGTCTTCCACATTGTTCATACAGATCAATTTATTATAACAGTGCTTTGAGGTAGTACGAGGTAAAACAATGAATGAATGCGGAATTATGTGTTACAGTTACATTGAAAGTGCAGTGCAGATACACAAAGATGTGGAAGGTCATAACGAGGTATATTGTGAGGTGGACATTTGATCCAATCATACGTGGGAACCTTTCAATCATTTTATACTCGTGGAATAGCAGCTGTCCTTGAGCCTAGTCGTACGTGCTTTCAGGCTTTGGTATCTTCTGCCCGATGGAAGGGGGAGAGGAGATAATGCCACGGGTGGGTGGGTATAAATCCTGGATATCAGCACGTTTTTCTCTCGGTCATTTTACGTGTTGCTCCAGCCGTCCGAATACAGAGGGGTTAACCCCAGATGTTTGCTCAGTGAGTGTAATTAACGTCAGTCTGCACTGAGCCTGATTGTGTCACCAGGGGTTTCCCCACTGCTTTTAAAATCTGTTCCTTTCAATGAAGTCTCACAGTGTCAGTGGGAGCAACACCTCCGTCACTGACAGACAACAGCAGTTACACAGCGGAAGAAGATAATTCGGGAGCTGCGAACAACAAAGTGAGATGATTGATGAACGAATTCAATCTGTAAATAGTAGAGTGTGAAGTTCTGGTCACCGATTGGAATCTGGGAACAGTGGAGTGAGGTGTTACAAGAATGGGTCAGGATCGGGAAACAGGAGAGTGCGATGTTACAGCGTTGGAGCGGGGTGTATTCTCACATGCTGACAACATTTTATCGGATGCTCCTTGGATAACTGTAGACTATCGGATCAATAATTTACTCCTGACTATTCAGCCCGTCTACTATCCCATCCTCGCTCTTGTTGCTGTTCCAGGTGAGTCCCTGTCCAAAGACTCGACCAACAAATAGGTGAGAAGCAGTGGACACGAGGTACGGTAAAGAGGTCTGGTGGGTGGACTGTTCATTACGTGTGCGGGTTAATAAAACGGAACGGCCCGACTAACTGAGCTCCAGTTGAGGGAGATGCCAAACATAGACCTGGTCCATGTGCGGGAATCAACGCCTTGATGGCATTTAACTCCGTGTTATTTACCCGTCGTTTCTCGATGCCATCTTCTCATATTGGTGACATGTTGCCAACTACATTTATATGTTCAATAAACCATTATTGTCTGCATTGCCGTTCCTGTAATTCACGCTCTCCACACGACTGCCGTGCCTGGTGATCCCAGCTGTCGGAACTCTCTGCGGCAATCAGTAAACTGATATTGTTGTATTTCTCATGGTCGACATTCAATCTATTACCTCTGGTAGTTTCCCACCTCCTCCATCCCCCTGCCGAACACTACGTGCGGCTGAATCAGACCACTCCGCCGGGGACCTGGGCAAATTTTATCACAATCTCCAGCGTGGCTGTGTCATGTTCTCAACCAGTAGCAGGTGGCGTCCCCGACACACTGACACTGACTCACGGGGTTATAAATAGAGGGAGAAACCAGGGCTGATTCACCCACAACTAAAAAATAAAGTTGCTGCATAAAAAGCAGGTATACTGACAGTGTCTCCAATCCACACTGACCGTCGGTTAACCCAACATGATCAGCGACGCTCTTACAGAGCACTGAACAATGAACAAGATCAGGAGCCTCGGCTCATTCCGAATACTGACCAGGTAAATATTCACTTCTCCCTCAGACAACCCCGGCGTCGGGTACAACCATCTCCAACTCTGAATCCAAGAACAGGTTTCCACATTTGATTTCCCTCTCTGTGAATCTGCTGACGGTGCTCCAACCCCGCTGTCATGTTTGTGTTTATTTCCCTCCTCACAGTGAACGTGCTGACGATTGTGGTCTTGTCGCGGGGAAAGTGCGGTCTCTCCAAAGGTGTCACTCTCTACCTGGCGGCCATGGCAACAGCGGATCTAATGGTCGCTGTCCTCGACCTGATACTGAGGCAGATTCCGATGGTTTATCGGGGACCGTTTCGTTTCCTGAGGTACATACACGTGTGTAATATCCACGCCGTCCTGCTTTACGCAGCAACCGACTGTTCTGTCTGGTTCACCGTCGCTTTCACCTTTGATCGGTTTGTGGCCATTCGTTGTCAGAAGTTGAAAGCGAAATATTGCACCGAGAGAAATGCAGCTGTGGTTCTCGGAACGGTGACCGTGCTGAACTGTTTAAAGGACATTTTCTGGTATTTCATGCTCTCAGGATACTACGCGTTTAATAATTTTCCTTGGTTTTGCTATGAAAGCTACGATGGTCTGTTCTCAGTGGATTGGACCGCAGTCGAGTTCCTCCATTACCTCCTCACGCCTGTGATCCCATTTGTCCTCATTCTCCTGCTCAATGCTTTGACCATCAGCCACGTTTTAGTGGCGAGCAGAGCCCGCAGGAGACTCCGGGGTGGCAGCAGTGGGGAACGTCCCAGAGACCCGGAGATGGAGAGCCGCAGAAAATCGCTCATTCTACTGTTGGTTGTGTCGGGGAATTTCATCCTGTTGTGGGCGCTGTTTACGGTGCATTCTGTGTGGCTCCGTTTGTTTTTCATTGATGCGGCTGGGTTTCCACCTCTGACCATAAGGGAACTGAACCTCATGCTGCAGCTCCTGAGCTGCTGCACAAACACGGCTCTTTATGCAGTGACCCAGACTAAGTTCAGGGAGCAGCTGAAGGAAGTGGTGAAATCTCCCCTCACTCTCGTAGTGAGATGCGCTCAGAGCGGAGTGGAGCCGAAAAATCCGCGCCGCTGCTCCGCCTAAACCGACTCCATCTCTCCCACTCCAAACACACTGGAGGGAAACAGACAGAATCGGGCCTGTATTTGTGAACTGGAAGGAATATCGTCTCATCTCTGTGACTTTGTTTTGTTCTAAATGAGATTTTTCCTTGAACAAATTATGTTTAACTCATGTTTAATTTGTTTTACTTGTGAATGCTGCTGATATAACGCGATGTGCATTGTGATGCCGCTGCGAGTACGTTATGCATTGCACCTGTACGTTCGTGTATCTGTGTCGTCCTAAAATTAATTTTCCCATTCTGTCCGCTGGAAGTAACACAGTGCCACGAGGTCGATTCGAACATTACCTTTATTATCAGTGCACTGCTAGGAGAATTCTCTTCAGCACTCACTCAGAGTCGCTTCCCGAGTACTCTCCACACAAAGGGCAGACAGACATTTACACAGGAATTCTCACGCACATCCCATGCCAACGGCGCCGCGAGTTTCGGTCAAGCTATAGAGATCCCGAGACAGCTATCACACCTGTTGTCTTAGTATAATTGAGTTATAATCAAGGCTTTCAACGGCAGGTATCACCCATCATTGTTCAGACCAAGTCTTCACCTCGATGTTAATTACTCTCAGTATCGCCACCGTCTGACATATCGGAAGGGTTCGTTACCCGAAACAAAGGCAGTTAACATACTTAACATTCCAACCTAACTAGTGGGTCCGCAGCTTGCTAGTCCTTGTTAAAGAAATATAAATGTATTATATAAATGAAATATAAATATATAAATATTGTTTGTCAGTTATAAGTATAGCTGCAATTCTTAACCCTTCACTTCCTCATTCCATCCTTTTTATCATTTCATGATAAACTAGAGCGGCGCTGAGAACGGGGCCAAAAGCTTATTAATAAGGACCTTGCAACAGGTATTTAGACAGGCCAGCACCAAACAGCATACTATTATAATCACGATTAGTCCCACAGCTCCATGCAGCATGTATGATGCCCACGACCCTCCTAGCAGCCACCCCAACCAGCTTGTCCCTCCTGTAAATCCCTGTCTAAAGCTATGTAATTTCGTCTGAATGCCATGAATGGCATGGGAGATGTTTTAGGACTCATCTCTCACATTGATGAAACATTTGTCCCCAACCATAACACATACTCCTCCTTGCTGATCCAGCTGGTAGCCCACAGCATAGCGGGTCTGCTGGGCATAAAGTTGAAGCTCCGACAGTTCCCGTTTCACAGCCTTCAGGCCCTCCATAGTACTGTTTCCCAGTGCAGCCAGTCCACAAATAAGGTAGTTCCGGTTGTTTGCGGCTATAGTTCCTGCCGAACCCCCCAGAGAGAGAGTACTCAGGAATCCATGGCCTAACGATGCTAAGGGAGTTCCCAATGACATAGGACCCCTCCAATCCTCACAGAACTCCTCACTAACTGACCGCACCACAAGTCTTCGTCGGACATGAGCCTTCTGGGGCAGGGGACCGTGACCGGCCCTATCGTTCCTATTGCAAACCAGGCTGGCAGAGTGGGGGTGGCTGTGGTGTAAGTGCCATTAAAGAGGAGCACATACCCTTCCTTAGCCCGGTAGCAGCTGACATTCCCGATTGCCGCGGACTGGGCATTTGGAAATACCAAGAGATCCCAGCAACATTTCTCCCATGCTCCCTCAGGTAATTCTCCCTGGTTAGCCATTCTAAAGAGACATTAGACAATCTCACGTGTGTCCCGTTCCCTTCTCCACAAACTCATCGCTCTCCTGCATGTAACGTAGCACACCTCGTAGTAGCGCACTCACAGCTAAACTATCCCCCTTTAATCCCGCAATTTTTCTCTGTACAGGTAGTGGCGGCACATGCTATCGTATGCTGTACAATCGCTAGCCCACAACCCAACGCTGTGCTGGTGAAGCAGTGGGAGAATGACTTGTGCTGGGCTGTACTACTAGGTCCTGTTACTGTTCCCTGCAAGCAGTTACCCGGTACCACCCTCCTGTACGTTCCCGTCTGCCCAACACACTTTGTTTTTGAAAATTCATACTTTAAGAGGACGCTGGGTCTCCAGCTTGGTGTGACAACAAAAAGGCCTTCCACTGACTCTGCCAAGGGGTAACAAACGGTGCGATTCCCCTGTAGCTGCAGATGTATTTTGGTAAACCAAATAGTCCTCTATCGCCCACACAAGAGTACTGGTAATGGTGAGGAGTCCGAATTTAAAAAAGTACTAGCTTTCCTCCGGTGACCATCGTTTACAGTCGCTCAGATGAATCCAACGTTCCTGGCCTTTTACTTTCACGGCTTTCGGTGTTTGGAGTAGTATCTGGAAGGGGCCTTTCCACCGAGGTCCCAGTTTAGGGCGGTCCCAATCCCGTATCAGTACCGTGTCTCCGATTTACAGGTCAGGCAATTCCGTGTTCTGCCCTTCAGGTGGTTTAAGGGCACTCTCCACCTGTGAATGAAGAAACTTTAAAGAGGACGTAAGTTGTCTGAAATACCTTTGTAGTTCATCCCCCATGATATTAAGGTCAACCTGTGTGGGTGGTTGGGTGTCCGCCTCCCATGGGGTTCTTCCCGGACGCCCATAGACGATTTCAGCAGCCGATACCCCGGTGGCCAAGTGGGGGGAGGGGGGTTGATTCTCATATGGTACAATGCTAAGGTGAGAACCTTCAACCAGTTTAGACCTGTCTCTGACACTAATTTGGTTAGTTTATTATTAAGGGTGCTGTTAGCTCTCTCTACTACACCAGCTTATTGAAGGCGGTAGGTGCAGTGGAACTGCTGTTCTATATGCAGTGCCTCGCACAAATCCTGATTTATTTTCTCCTATGAAGTGGGGGCCATTGTCAGAACTTACCCATCGGTCTACTCCAAACCTTGGTAAATCTCTGTAAGCAATAACTTTACCACCGTTGAGGCCTTATTGTTGGTGGTTGGAAAAGCTTCAATGCATCTACTAAATACATCAACAATAAAAATAGGGTACTTGTAACAATGTACGCACTGTAATTCAATAAAGTCGAGTTGTATACATTCGAAAGGACCACCTGGCAAGGGGGTTTTGCCTGGGGTGCACTTCACCCCTTTCCCAGCATTGGTTTGTTGGCACATCAAACACGACAGTGTTTTGCCTTGTGCTGCTTCCTCCAGTCTGGGGTGCCACCAGGTACGTAGTAAAATGTTACCCATTCCCTCCTTGCCAAGGTGGGTGTCAGAATGCAAGCAGTCAATAACTATCGGTAACATGGTATCAGGTAGACATACTTGACCGACTGGAGTAGTCCAGAGGCCGTGTGGCCCAGAGTGCGTACACCCGTGCGCCCTCCACATTTGTTTTTCTGAGTCAGGGGCGTCCCCCTGTAAGTGCTGCACAGTGACCATGTCTGGGGTGCCCTACGTTGCTAATGTTGTCTCGCAAGCAACTGCCTGTTTTTCCCCAGTCGAAACGATCTTAGACCCCTAGTGTGCTGCCAATTTAACCTCTGTGTCTGCCCTGTTATCACCCTGTGTTATTAGGGAGGCATCTGAGAGGTGAGCCGAGCATTTACTGATGGCCAATTTGTTAGGGAGGAGGATGGCTGGCTTGGAGGAGGTTCTTTAAATAAGCGAGGAGCAGGTTATTCAGGAGCGCTACCTCATATCGGTTTAAGCAGGTCTGGGAAAGGTGTTGAGTCTGACGGGATGTCAGGAGTGCCGTTACGGTATGGGAGGCATAAACAACCACCGACTGTTGCAGGGCGACTGGCAAGGAACCAGGATGCGCTGTTTGCAGAATGAATCTATTAAATGTGTTATTCCGTTAACTGCCTCTCTCCGAAGGGGGTACTGTGGGACGGAAGGCAATTGTGCTCCCGGTTTTACACGGATTTGGACTGGGGTTACTGGGGTGAGCCCCACCTCAGCTTTCGACACGGCCCATAAATTGCTAATGGCTCATCTGAAGGGAGTCGGTGGGGTTGATGGTGGTGTAAACAGTCTGTCACCGAGAAAGGGGTGAGGTAATAAGTCAGGGTTCCTACTGCCAGTATCTGGAGAACCCAGTAAAGGCATGTGTCTGTCTGTGCCTCAATTCGCTGGCCTAGTAATCCCAGCTCCTTCAGTTTATGACCCTCATTAAGTGACGGGGTATAAATCCGACTGATTCCACGATTCATGAGGTACTTGAACTAAAACCGCTAAATGAAACCGTGGCTGTGGACAGTTTAAAATCGTGCTGGGTGATACAAGGAGCTTCGAGGATCGAGGTATTGGCCCCCGTACCATAAAGGGGATTGGTTCTCCCTCAACTAAGAAATTGATGATAGGTTCATCGTCCAGGTTATCGGTGAAGGCAGGGTACATGGAATGGTTACCCGAAAAAGGTTGTCATTTACTGGGGATCAAGGCTGCTGTTGGTGGTAGTGGGGTCAGTCCCGCTGCCAATGGTCAGGTGGCCCACAAATGTAGCATCCTTTCGACCTGGCACTCACTGGTGTGGGTTGTTGGGGTCAGCTGGGTCCTGGGTACTTACGAGGGGGCGGTGGTCTCAGGGAGTCCATCCGCTGTGGCTTTTGGACCGTTGGGGTGCATTGGATACCCTTTACCTCATTCAACATAGGTGGTGGGCCGGGTTTTTAGGGTTGTCATTATCAGTGGTCGAATCGGAGTCACAATTGGTGTCCGTCTAAGGATCAACTAAAGGTCTGTCCCCTACCAAAAAGTCCAGTCGCTTGTCTTGGCCTTGGAACCATTCGTATGCGGGCTTTCTCTCTGTCTAAGCCGATTTCGAGTTCGGGACGCAATAGGGCCACGGAATTGTCCTTGGGAAGGGACTTGGCTAGCAGTCGTTGGTGGTGAGAGCGGAACAGTTTGCGGACTCGTCGCATTATATGGGGGCGGCAGTGAAGTGAAGGTGGGGGGTAGGTAGGGACTGTGGGTCGGACAATCCAATCCTCCTCCTCTTCGTCCATATCATTACTTTGGAACAAAAGGGGCACGCCAGAAATGTCGGGAGGTACCTCCACTTTATCCTTACTTTTTCCATTTTTTATTCCTATATTTTTTCCCTTTTTTTTCTGATCTACCCCTTCTGCGCGCATTATGTTCCCAACTGCTCTGTTTAGATCTGTTTGTTAGGTCTTCGGCAGTTTTTCTCCAAGTCGACATTAATGTTTTCCATTTTTCCCCTGTATTCCGCTCCCAAATTGCCTCTTCTGCTTTTAGGCATTTATCTACGTCCCCAATTCTCTCCCCACCCCCCCCCCCCCCCCAGTGGCCGTATTTCGTTTCCCAATTACTTGCTGAGGCATGCTGATAATTTACGGAAGTTACTCTCGTTCTTCGGATCGTCTTTACATAACTTAGGTAGTGGGGTATTGGACCCAGACTTATCGAGAGTTTGTCCCATTTTATATTCTTCCCGATCGAAAGGTACGAATTGCTACTATTACCTATAACATCGGTCTATTTCTTTCACCAACTTCAGGTTCCTGACCTTTCCGTGGGGGATTTCCCCTCTTAAGAACCGGTCTAAGGCAGGGTGGTAGTACTGCAGAACCGATCTAAGAACTTAAATCTCAAAACCTTGAAATTCACAAATTTAAAACCCCGAACCCGAAACTGGGGACACGAACTGGAACAGAACTTAACTTAACTGGGGACTCGAACCCCGAACAGAACTTAACTCAACTTAACTGGGGACTCGAACCCCGAACAGAATTAACTTAACTGGGGACTCGAACCCCTCCTTTCCTGTGGCACTCGGGCAGGTTCGCGAGGAGTTCGTCAGAGGATTTTCGGTAAGCGAAGGGATCGATCAGGTATCCGACTCCCTGAGAGGGATCAAGGTGAATCGTACCTTGTGGGCCCTTCCGTCTCAGGTGGCCGTTATCCCCGTCGGTCGCTTAAGCCGTTTCCGAAACCTCGTCTTGGACTCCTGGCTGGCTCGCCAAATTGTCGTCTTAAAATTAATTTTCCCATTCTGTCCGCTGTAAATCACACAGTGCCACGAGGTCGATTCTAACAAATACCTTTATTAGCAGTGCACCGCCAGTAGAATTCTCTTCAGCACTCACTCAGAGTCGCTTCCCGAGTTCTCTCCACACAAAGGGCAGACAGACATTTATACAGGAATTCTCACGCACATCCCATGCCAACGGCGCCGCGAGTTTCGGCCAAGCAATAGAGATCCCGAGACAGCTATTACACCTTTGGTCTTGGTATAATTGAGTTATAATCAAGGCTTTCAAAGGCAGATATCACCCTTCATTGTTCAGGTCAAGTCTTCACCTCGATGGCAATTACTCTCAGTATCGCCACCCTCTGACATATCGGAATGGTTCGTTACCCGAAACAAAGGCAGTTAACATACTTAACATTCCAACCTAACTAGTGGGTCAGCAGCTTGCTTGTCCTTGCTAAAGAAATATAAATGAATATATATATTTTGTTTGCCAGTTATAGGTATGGTTGCAATTCTTAACCCTTCACTTCCTCACTTGTGCATCTGACAATGAACTCGACCTTGACTTTGACTTTGAATTATCTGAAGTCTGTTCTTCTCGACAGAATTACCACGCCGTTTGAGGTTTTACGTTACAGATCCAGAGACCTGGCTTGAAAAACAATGTACAGCACTGGAACAGACCCTTCGGCCCACAATGTTGTGCCGGACTAATTAAACAAGTTTTTAAATGTTTAAATAAACTAATCTTTTATGCTTACACAATGTCCGTAACCCTCCATTCCCTGTGTATCCATGTGCCCCAATCGTATTTCCCTCCACCACCACATTTGACAGAGCAATCCAGGCACCCATCACTCTCTGGTTAAAAATAGCTGCGGCACACATCTCCTTTGAATTTCCCACCTCTCACCTTAAAGGCATTTACACTGGTATCAGACATTTCGTCCCTCGCTAAAACATACCGGCTGCCTACTCTATCGATGACACGTCTAATCTTATGATCTGCTATCAGTTCTCCCCTCAACCTCTCCCGCTCCAGATAAAACAACCCAAGTTTGTCCAACTTCTCCCAACAGCACATGCCCTCTAATCTAAGCAGCAGCCTGGAATTTTGGCACCCCCTTCAAAAACTCCACATCCTTCCTGTAACGGAGCGATCAGAACAGAATGCAACACTCCAGATGTGGCCTTAACAGAGCTACAAACAGCAGTGAGATAACATCCAGACTCTTGAACTCAGTGCCTTGACTAATGGAGGCAAACATTCCACACACCGTACTTACCGACCTATCAACCTGTGCAGTCACTTTCAGAGAGCTATGGATATCCACCACCAGATCCTTCTATCCATCAACACCGTTGACAGTGTTGCCATTAACAGTATTCAGTCTCTTTATATTTGACCTCCAAAAGTGCAACACCGATCATGTGGCAGTATTAAACTCCATCTGCCAATTCTCCACCCATATCTGCAACTGACCTCTATCCCACTGTAAACTTTGTCAATCTTCAACACAATCCACAACACCAACAATCTTTGTATCGCTTGCGGACTTACTAACTCACCCATCCACATGTTCATCCAGCTTGTTTTGATATATCACAAACAGCGGAGGTCCCTGTACGGTCCCCAATAGTCACATCGATCAGTACCCTCTGTATTCTATGGGCAGCCACTTCTGAATCCGAGTGGCCAGGTCACGGTGGATCGCGAGTACCTTCACGATCAGAATCAATTTATTATCACCATTTTATATGCCGCAGCAGTATAGTGCAAAGACATAAAACTACGAGATATATTCAAAAAATATATAGTACAAAATAAGCAACAATCATGTAGTGTTCATGGACGGTTCAGAAATCTGATGGTCTCGGATAAGAAGCCGTTCCTGGATCGTTGAGTGAGGGTCTCCCTGATTCCAGTAACGGAAACGCTATTTCTCGGATGGTGAGGCTCCGCAGTGATGGATGCTGCATTCTTGACGCACCGCCTCTTTAAGATGTCCTCGATGCTGGGGTGTGGTATTGTTCTCCCGGTGATGGAGCTGGCTGACTTAGTAACCCTCTGCAGCCTCTTTTAATCCTGTGCATTGGTGCCTCCGGACCAGCAAACAGTCAAAATGCTCTCCACCTTCAGCTGTAGAAATCTACAAGACCAAAGAACAGTAGAACACTACAGCATAGAAAACAGGCTATTCTGCCCTTCTATTCTGTGCCGAAACTTTCTTCCGCTAGTCCCATTGACCTGCACCCAGTCCGTAACCCTCCAGACCTCTTCCATCCATGTATCTACCCAATTTATTCTTAAAACTTAAGTGAGCCTCCATTTACCACGTCAGATGGCAGTTCCATCCACACTCCCACCCCTCTGAGTCAAGGTTCCCTCTAATGTGGCGCCTAAACCTTTCGCCTTTCACCCTGAAGTCATGGCCTCTCGTACTTATCTCTACTTATCTAAGTGCAAAGAGCCTACTCGCTTTTACTTTGTCCATACTCCTCATAATTTTGTAAACTCCTATCAAATCTCCCCTCATTTTTCTGCGCTCCAAGGAATAAAGTCCTAAACTATTCAATCTCTCGTGTACCTCAACTCCTGAAGACCAGGCAACATATTAGTAATTTTTCTCTGCACTCTCTCTATCTTAATGATATCCTTCCTATAGTTAGGTGACCAGAACTGCACACAATACTCCACGTTTGGCCTCGCCAATGTCTTATACAACCTCACCATAACATCCCGACTCCTATCGTCCGATACTCAAAGCTTGCAGAGGGATCTGGACCAACTGGAAACATGGGCCAGAAAGAGGCAGATTTTATTTAATGCAGACAAATGAGGTGTTGCATTTTGGAAGGAAAAACAAGGTAGAACATACACAGTAAATGTTAGGGAACTGTGGAGTGCGGAGGAACAAAGGGATCAGGGAGTTCAGATACATAATTCCCTGAAAGTGGCATCACAGGTAGACAGGTTTGCAAAGAAAGCTTTTGGCATCCTGGCATTCATAAATCAAAGTTTTGAGTATCGGAGTTGGGACGTTACTGGGAGGGTGGCGGGAGCTTTGGAGAGAAAGCAGGAGAGGTTGAAAGCCCCATCACTCCCCTCCGTTCCCACACACCCCATCCCCCTCCTCTCGCAACTCCCTCTCCCCCACTCACTCCGACACACCTCCTCTCCCACCTCCAGCTCCCCACTTCCATCTCCTATTCCCCTCCACTCCCTCCCATTCCCCACCCCTCCATCCCATCCCTCTCCCCTCCCACCACCTCCCTCACCCATCGAGACTACAGCCCTTTCCGGTTCACACCCCAATCTCCCGCCGACAACCAACTCTCCCCGGAGGTCTCCCCCTTGTAGCCGCGAGCTCGGAGGTGAAGGGTTATTACTGTGGCAGGAGGTCGATGACCGGTGGTGTCCCACAGGGATCAGTCACTGGGACCCGCTGTTTGTGATCTATAGAAATGTCCTGGATGGTTGGATCAGTAAGTTCCTAGACGTGCACAGTGCAGGCAGAAGGGGTTTAGTTTAATTCAGCACAGTATCAGTACAGGCACTGTGGGCCGAAGGGTCTGTTCCGGTGACGTCTTGTGAGTTTTCTCTGCGGTTTCTTTGCGCTCACTGTCAATGCCGCGCAACACCACTGGGTGTCAGTGTTGTCCACAAATCAGGATCGCCTTTGATTGCGGGAAAACAATACCGGGTGGGAATGTTGCCCACAAAAAGGGGGCTGATCCCAGAGACGGAGGGGTGCAGGGGAGGGAGGGGTGACGGAGACGAGGAGGGTTGTAGGGGAGGGAGGGAGGGGAGCCGGAGACGGAAAGCCGTTTCGGGGATTGAGGGGTTGAGAGAGACGGGGAAGGGTGTAGGGGAGGAGGGGTGACGGAGACAGGGAGGAGTGGAGCGGAGGGATGGAGGAGCTCCCGGAGATGGGGTGTGGGGACCCTATGGGTTTGGAACTGGGACGCCATGGGGTTGGGCACCGGGACGGACGGAGGGATTTCGTTCCCGAGGACTCCCCCCAACCCTTAAGCTCCAACAGAGAATTTCTTGAGACCGGCGTTCCTGACCCACTCCTGTTTATTTCGGCACCTCCGGTGTGGCGGTGGGGCGTGGTAGGTGTGTCGGTATGTGACGCCCCCACACTCCCAACACGATGTTTCTATCCTGCGAGGCCCCACCCTTCCCACTGGGAGACGCCTCACCCAATGGGAGACACCCAACCCAACTGGAGCCCTTCACCCCTCACCTAGAGACCCCTCACCCTTCACCCAACAGAAGATCCCTCAGCCCTCACCAAACCGGAGACTCTTCACCCAATGGGTGTCCATTCACCCCTCACCTACTTGGAGACCCCTCACCCTTCACCCAACTGGAGACCCCTCACACCTAACTCAACGGGAAACGTTCACCCAACGGGAAACGTTCACCCAACGGGAGATCCCCCAGCCAACTCACACAGGGAGACGTCCCACCCTACCACCCACCCCGCCTCGGGACCCTCCTTCACATGGCCTCCATGGCCACTGGAGACGGTAGGTGCCGGAATCTCCCTCCTCCTCACCGTTCCAATCTCCTCACACTTCCCCCAGACCGACCCCCTTCAGTCCACCAGCCATCCAAGTTATTCTCGGCCCGATCCGTGAACATTGCACCCCCTACAGACACCGCTAGGTCCACCGACAGGATCCTCGCTGCGGCCGCACAGACCCCGAGCACGTCCGCCCAGTGACACTGGTGGGGGAGAGGAGAGAGGGTTCACAGTTCAACATGGGGGGACAGAGGTGGAGAGCGAGGGGGGAGAGAGCTGGGGAGAGAGGATGGATATAGAGAGTGGAGGGAGAGAGGCGGAGAGAAATAGGGAGAGAGAGGGGACGAGAGAGGGGATAGATGGGGAGAGAGATGGAGGTAATGGGGAGAGAAGGGTGGGAGAGAGGTGAGACGGAGAGAGGGGAGAGGAGAGAGAGGGGAGACAGAAGGGGAGGTGGGGAGAGAAGGGGAAAGAGGTGGAGAATGGGGAGGGAGGTGGAGAGAGAGCGGGAGAGAGAGGGGGAGATAGAGGGGGAGAGAGATGGGGTAGGAGGGGATAGAGGGAGATGGGAAGAGAGGGGGAAGAGGTGTGAGAGAGGGGGAAGGGGATAGTGGGAGCGAGAGATGTGAGGAGAGAGGAGGAGAGGAGAGATGCGGAGGGTGAAGGAAGTGGGTGAGGGTGAGAGGGTGTGAGAGAGCGGGAAGAGAGAAAGTAGGGGAGAGTGAGCGAGAGTGGGGGAGTAAGGGGGAGAGAGGGGAAAAAGCTTTGAGACAGAGGAGAGAAGTATGAAAGAGGGAGGGTGGAGAGAGTTGAGAGAGAGAGGGGAGAAAGTGGGGAGAGAAGAGGGAGAGAGAGCGGCGCAGAGCTTGGAGAGAGAGGAGGAAGGGGCAGAGGTCATAATTTGGGGAGAGAGTTGGCGGGGAGAGGGGGAGAGTTGGAGGAGAGGGGAAAGTGGAGAGGAGGAAAGGTGTGGTAGAGGTGGACAGGGTGGGGGGAGAGGTGGTGTGAGAGGGGAGAGAGAAGTGGAGAGAGGGGGAGAATGGGGAGAGAGTAGGGGTTGAGATTGGAAGAGAAAAGGAGAGGGGTGAGAGAGGGGAGAGGGGGAGAAAGTGGGGGCGAGAGTGTGGGGATTGGGGGGATTGAGAGGGGGAGAGAAGTATGAGAGGAGGGAGGGAGCAGAGGTGGTAGAGAGGGTTGAGGGATGGAGAGAGGGGGAGATAAGGGGGAGGGAATGGGGAGAGACGAGGGTGCGAAAGGGGTGGAGAGCTGGGGAAAGAGGGGGAGAAAGAGGGGAAAGGAGGGGGGAGAGAGGGGGTGGGGGAGAGAGTTGGAGGGAGAGGGGATAGAGTAGGAGAAATGGAGGGGACAGTGGAGAAAGGGGGAGGGGTGGAGAGGATGTGGAGAGGGGAAGGGGTTGTGACGGGGAGAGAGGTAGAGAGAGTGGGGAGAGAGATAAAGGAGGGGCAAGACAGGGGAGAGAGGGTGAGTGAGAGAGAGGGGGAGATAGGGGTGAGAGGGGGAGAGAGGGGTGGAGACGGGGGAGTGGGTGGAGAGAGTTGTTGAGAGGGTCTGAAGAGGTTGAGTGGGAGAATGGGTGGCCAGAGGGAGGAGAGGATTGATAGGGCAATGTGAGGGGTAGATGGGGAGAGGAAAGTGGAGGGGGTTAGAGGGGGGATAGAGGGGGAGAGAGAGGGGCGACAGGGGGAAAGAGGAGAGGGAGAGGTGAGAGAGTGGGGAGAAAAAGTAGAGGTGAGAGAGAAGCGAGAGGGCGTAGAAGAGGGAGAGCGGGAGAGTGGAGAGAGGGGAAGGGATTATTGTTATTGGTATTTGTTTATTATTGTCACTTGTACCGAGGTACAGTGATAAACTTGTCTTACAAACCGATCTTTCAGGTCAATTCATTACACAGTGCAGTTACATCAAGTTAGTACAGAGTGCATTGATGTAGTACAGGTAGAAATAATAACAGTACAGAGTAAAGTGTCACAGCTACAGAGAAAGTGCAGTGCAATAAGATGCAAGGTCACAACAAGATCGATCATAAGGTCATGAGGTCATAGGTCATATTCCATCTCATTGTATAAGGGAACTGTTTAATAGTCTTATCACATATGGGTAGAAGCTGTCAAGTCTGGTGGTCGGTGCCCTCAGGCTTCTGCATCTTCTACCCGATGGAAGAGGAAAGAAGAGAGAATGTCCCAGGTGGGTGGGGTCTTTGATTATTCTGGCTGCTACACCAAGACAACGAAAGATAAAGACAGAGTCCAAGGAGGGGAGGCTGGCGTCCGTAATGCGCTGGGCCGTGCCACAACTCTCTGCAGCTTCTTGCGGTCTTGGGCAGAGCAGTTGCCGTGCCAAGCCGTGATACATCCAGATAGGATGCTTTCTATGGTGCATCGGAAAAAGTTGGTGAGAGTCAAAGGGGACAAACAAAATTTCTTTAGCCTCCTGAGGAAGTGGAGGGGCTGGTGAGCTTTTTTGGCCATGGCATCCACGTGGTTTGTGCAGGACAGGTTGTTGGTGATGTTCACTCCCAGGAACCTGAAGCTATCAACCCTCTCGACCTCAGCACCATTGATGTAGACAGGTGTATATACACCTCCCCCTTTCCTGAAGTCAATGACCAGCTCTTTTGTTTTGTTGACATTGAGGGAAAGCGATTGTCATGACACCATTCTACTAAGCTCTCTATCTCCTTCCTGTACTTCGACTCAGCACTGTTTGAGAAACGACCTACAACGGTGGTATCATCTGCAAACTTGTAAATGGAGTTAGAGCAGAATCTGGACACACAGTCATGAGTGTATAGGGAGTATAGTAGAGGGCTGAGGCCGCGGCCTTGAGATGCACCAGTGTTGAGAATAATCGTGCCGGAGTAATTGCTGCCTATCCTCACTGATGGCGGTCTGTTTGTTAGAAAGACAAGGATCCAGTTACAAAGGGAGATGTCGAGTCCTAGGTCTCGGAGTTTGGTGACAAGCTTTCTTGGTATTATTGTATTGAAGACAAAGCTGTAGCCGATAAACAATAATCTAACGCAAGTGTCCTTCCTGTCCAGATGCTCCAGAGCTGTGAAGGTCCAGGGAGATGGCATCTACTGTAGACCTGTTTCGGCGATTGGCGAATTGCAATGGGTCCAGGTTGTCTGGTAGGCTGGAGCTGATCCGTGCCATGACCAACCTCTCAAATCACTTCATGATGGTGGATGTCAGAGCTACTGGTCGGTAGTCATTGCGGCATGCTACCTTGTTTTTCTTTGGTACCGGGATGATCGTGGTCTTCTTAAAACAGGAGGTAACCTGAGATTGAAGCACGGAGAGGTTCAATATGTCCGCAAATACTTCTGCCAGCTTATCAGCACAATATCTGAGCACGCCATCCTGGACGCCATCTGGGCCAGTTGATTTCCTCGTGTTCACTCTTCGGAAGACTGATTCTACGTCCTCCACTGTGATCACAGGTTCAGCTGCGTTGGTGGCTGTCAGGGTGGGTGGTGATAATCCACTTCCTTTTTGTTCAAAACACGCATAGAATGCGAGAGAGAGAGAGAGATAGAGAGAGAGAGAGGGAGGGGGCGAGAGAGAGAGAGGGCGAGAGAGATGGGGAATGATGAGGTAGAACGAAGGAGGAGAGAGGGTCGAAAGAGAAGTGAGTGAGGGGAAGAGAGAGAGAGGGGGAGGGGAGAGGACGATAGAGCGGGAGGGAGAGAGTGGGGAAAAGGGGGATTGAGAGAGAAGCCGAAGGAGAGCGGGAATTAATCCCCGGACTGTGAGTCCCACACCAGTTACCCCCGCCCAACCATCCTCGGACTCTCCGACAAGCGCAAAGGGCGCAGGAAGCGGGCGGAAGCCCCTTCATCGAGGGAGGAGGAGACGATTTCAGATGCTCCCTCCATCAAGCCCTCCCTCCCCAACACCAGGCTATCCCCCCTGACTCCCACCTCCATCACTGCCCCCCGCCCCACTTTCCTGTCGATGGGAGGAGGGGGCCGACGGACCCTGGGTCGCCACTGAGGCCCTGCCGTCGAATCAGGTGACCCTAGAGCATGGACTGTCCGCAGTTGAATGTCACAGGGCAGAGTTCAGAGGGGCGTACGAAGAGTGACGAGTGAGGGCGAGACGTGGGCGTTGCGTGCGTGGGGGGGGGGGGCGGGAGGAGGCGCGTTCGCAGAGGGAGGGGCGCGCAACGGCTCCTACCTTGTACACAGAACCTTTAAGGGCAGCAGCTTCTCGGGTTCTCCCTGCATGAAGCTCCTGACCAAGCAGATGTTGTGGGATTGTGCTGTGTACCGGGGTAGAGACACGAGACCTACACTCAGTCCTCCTTCGGGCGGTGTGTGGGTGGGGGAGCGAGAGTGAGCGGGATCATCGGATCCAGGGCTAACCAGCCTGGCACAGCAACACCCCACAGAACCCCAAAATCTCCCAAAACACCCCAACCTCCAAAGCCCCACAACACCCCAACACCACCCACAATACCCCAACCTCCAACACCTCCCACGACACCCCAACCTCCAACACCTCCCACTACAGGCCAACACCTCCAGAACTGCCCACAAAGCCCCAAAACATACAACACCACCCAATACACCCAACCTCCAACACTGCCCACAACACCCTAAGACCTCCATTCACAACATACCAACACTTCGCAACAACACCCCACAACACCACAACCTCCAACACCGTCCACAACACCCCAACACCTCCATCACTACCCAGAACTTCTCAATACCTCCATCATCACCTACAACATCCCAGCACCTCCACAAAAACCACAACACCCTATCATATCAAACACTGTCCACAACACACCAACACCTCCAACACCGCCCACACCACCACACAAAACACCCCAGCACGTACAACACCTCCCACAACACCGCACCACCTCCCACAACACCGCACCACCTCTATCACCGCCCACAACACCCCAACACCTCCCACAGCACACCAACATCTCCAGAAACGCCCACTATACCCCAACATCCAACACCGCCCAAAATACCCCAAGACCTCCAGCACTGCCCACAACACCCCAACACATCCAACACCGCTCACAACACCACAACACCTCCAACACCACCCACAACACCCCAAGACCACCAACACCGCCCACAGCACGCCACACTTCCACCACAGCTCACAACACCACAACTTCCATCACAGTATATCACAGTACGATGTGTTTTTAAACACAGTTTTTAGTGGTAGAATGGGGACTGGACTGCACAGGGGCAGAGTGCGCAGTTTAAAAAGCTAACAGCCTATACAGCGGACAGCATCGGAGCGGGAAGCGGAGTGAGAGGGAGAAGAGTGTTCTGGGCTTTGGCTCAAGGGTCTTCGGCGAAAACGGGTAAGGCAGGTGAGTAGCTGGTAGGTAGGCAAAGGTAAGGTTACCAGTTATCTGTGATAAATATTGAAGTTGAATATCAGGAGGGGTAACGAAGAGGAGCGGACAGTGAGGAGAGGCCAGTGTGTGAGTGGCTCAGGGTATGTGACGGACTCAGTAAAAGTCCCTTTAAGATAGAGAGTGTGTGTGTATGTGTGTGTGGGGCGTGCTTACGTTAATAGAAGATAAAGGACGTAATGACGTTGTTGAAGAAGTTAGAAGAAGAAGAAGGAGAGAGAGAAGGGAGAGAGACACCAGCCTTCTTGTTTTCTCTATCGAGGGATGAGAAACAATAACTGTGTTTGCCACTGAAATCCATGTATGGAAGTTGGAAGTAATCCGGTGGAGTTCACTTTGTTGCTGACCTGTAGAAGGAAACAGGTATTTGAGTGTGGACGACCACGGTTTGGATGCTTTTCGGGGTGAGGAAGTCACTACCGAGTAAACACTGAAGTGTCGTTTGGGTTCCATCATGGAACATTTGGATTTCGTATTTACTCTCTCTATGTTTCTCTACGTCTACGTCTTATCTTCAGACGACGGTGGTTGTTGAAGAAGCCCTTGCTCATGTTTCACCTTATGGCTTGCGGAACTGAACTTTAAGAACCATTCCGGAACTGGGAGTTTTGGACTTTGTCACACACACACACGACGAGTTTAGTTTTGGGGTTAACGTTCGAGGTTTAACATTCTTGAATTCTAATATACTAACATTTTTACTTTTATTTTACGTATTATCATAAGCAGTGATTAATAAAATAGTTTTTAACACTGAATCATGGTCAGTGTGGTTCTTTTGTTGCTGGTTCGTGACAGGGTAGGAGTGGAGACTTGAGGCTTTGGCTCAAGGGGCTTCGGCGAGCAGAGGCTGAGGAGGTGCTTGTTCCCTGAGAAGTAAGGCCGGTAATTTCCTTTAAGTTAAATAAAGTCGAATTGGGTAATGAAGGCAGCAGCTAGGGCAGTTGTGTGCTCCGAATGCAGTATGTGGGAAGTCAGGGACAGCACACCTTTCCCTGATGACTCCACCTATAAAAGGTGCATCCAGCTGCAGCTCCTGGCAAACTGCGTTAGGGAACTGGAGCTGGAGCTTGATGAACTTCGGATCATTCGGGAGGTAGAGGCAGAAATAGATAGGAGTTACAGGGAGATAGTTACACCTAAAAGTCAGGAGGCAGGTAGCTGGGTGACTGTTAGGAAAGGGAAGGGGATTAGAAAGAAGAAGCAGTGCACCTCTGTGGCCGTTCCCATCAACAATAAATATACCGTTCTGGATACTGCTGGTAGGGACGACCTACCAGGGACAAGTTGTCGTGGTCAAGTCCCTGGCACCGAGGTGGGACCCTCATCTCAGATAGGAGGGAGGGTAAAGGGGAGAGCAGTAGTGATAAGGGATTCAATAGTTAGGGGGACATATAGGAGGTTCTGTGGGAGAGATCGAGAATCCCGGATGGTCTGTTGCCTCCCTGATGCCAGGGTCCGTGATATCTCAGATAGATTTCTTGATGTTCTCAGGAGGAAGAGTAAGCAACCAAATGTCGTGGTCCATGTTGGGACCAATGACGTGTATAGGAAGAAGGAGGAGGTCCTGCAAAGAGAGTTTAGGGAATTAGGAGCAAAGTTGAAAGACAGGACCTCCAATCTCAGGATTGCTACCAGTGCTACGTGCTAGTGAGGCTGGAAATAGGAGGATCATGCAGCTAAATACGTGTCTAAGGAGTTGGTGCAGGAGGGAGGGCTTCAGGTTTCGGGACAATTGGGCTTTGTTCCAGGGAAAGTGGGATCTGTTCCGAAGGGACGGTTTACACCTGAACTGGAAGGGGACTAACATACTTGTGGTTAGGTTTGCTAGTGCTGCTCCAGTGGGTTGCAACTAGATTTGAAGGGGGAGGGGAACCAGAGTGTTAAAGAAGAAAGTGAGTAGGAAAATGATGGTGCGAGGTTTGCAGGTACGGACAGAAATCAAAGGTTTGTACATGATAGTAATGTTCTCAGGTCCACCTATTTCAATGCAAGGAGTATTGTAGGTAAGGCGGATGAGTTTAGAGCGTGGATTGGCACGTGGGATTACGATGTTATTGCTATTAGTGAGACATGGTTGAAGGAGGGGCAGGACTGGCAGCTTAATGTTCCGGGCTTCCGTTGTTTCAGACGTGATAGAGAGGGAGGGATGAAAGGGGGAGGAGTGGCATTACTGGTCAGGGAACAGGTCACGGCTGTGCGTAGACAGGACAACCCGGAGGGCTCGTCTACAGAGGCCATATGGGTGGAGCTGAGCAACAGGAAAGGTGTGGCCACACTAATAGGTTTGTATTATAGACCGCCCAATAGTCAGAGGGAATTGGAGAAACAAATATGTAGGGAAATAGCAGACTGATGTAAGAAACAGAAAGTTGTAATAGCCGGCGTTTTTAACTTTCCACATATTGACAGGGACTTCCACACTGCGAACACTGCGAAAGGGTTGGATGGCTTGGAATTTGACTAATGTGTTCAGGAAAGTTTTCTAAATCAATATATAGAGGTACCAATGAGAGAGAATGCAATACTTTATCTCCTATTAGGGAACCGGGCAGGTCAGGTGACAGAAGTATTTCTAAGTGAGCATTTTGGGTCCAGTGACCATAATGCAATTAGTTTCAAGATAATTATGGATAAGGATAGGTCTGGTCCTCGAGTGGAGGTTGTAAATTGGAGAGAGGCCAATTTTGTGGAAATGAGAAAGGATCCAGCTACGGTGGATTGCGACAAGTTATTCTCTGGCAAGGATATGTTCAGTAAATGGAAAACCTTCAAAGACGAAATTTTGAGAGTGCAGAGTTTGTATGTTTCTGTCAGGATTAAAGGCAAAGTTAACAAACATAGGGAACCTTGGTTTTCAAGGGATATTGGTGAGCTAGTTAAGAAAAAGAGAGAGGTGTATAGCAGGTATAGGCAACTAGGAGCCGATGAGGTACTTGAAGAGTATAGGAATGCAATGAATTCATTGATTCACTATCAATGAATTCATAGTGACATTGAAGCAAAACATACAGTTATAAAGCACAATTTTCTTGTTTGCTCTTCACTAAATACACCCAAGAAGTTTTGTGTGGCAAAAATACAGGACCCAGCCCCCCAGTTCCCGGTGCCGGCAGGCCGTTGACCCACTGCTCTCATTGGGAGCTCTTTGTGTCCATTCTCAAGATCGGGATCCCAGATGTTCCATTTCACATTAACTTAATCTGCAGGTAAAATCAAATAACATCCCGAATAGATTATTCGGCTTCCGACTTGTTCGGTCTAATATGTATTTCCATTTGTTTTCTGGTCTTTATTCCTTCAGGTTGAGAGTGAAACGATCACACAAATCAAATATTTCCTGTAATGCACTCAGCACGGATGAGTATTTCCACCTTTTTCTGTTTTCTGTTTGTATTTGAGACCGATGTGCAGCGTTAAGTTTGAGGGAAGTTTTTCGTCTATCTGTCCCTGCATCAATCCTTTAAACTAACGCCCAAAACATTGAGTTTCCCAACACAAACCTTGTCTTACTCTTGACATAAATTTCGATGGTGACTGTGCACCGTGAGATATCACCGGCACTCCCTCTCACTTGCGCAGTCTCTCCTCCAAACACCGGATACATTGAGAAGGGGACAGATATATTTCTAGTCATATCAGGCAAGAAAAGTACTGGGAAAGATCGTAAACAGAGGTTTCGATTTAGATAAGCAGACATAATAGTATTACATTGCAGAGCAGGCTTGAAGTTGTGAATGACCAACAGCCGATCCAATCACTTACGTTTCAAAGTTTATGTCTTGTGTTCAACAGGAATTAAACGCAGGAGGTAACTTACTTTTAAACCTTTGTCTTGTGTCGTAATACAGCTCAGTGGGAGAGGGCATGGTCTGCATTAGGCCACGGGGTTCAATCTCCGGCATCTCCATGCGCGGAATCATGTACATCGAAAAGTGGAATAGAATTCTGAGGAAGTGCGACCAGAGTTTGGGGAACCGGACTGTCGATTTCAAACCAGACATTGCGCGAGCCTCAGCGAACTGGAGGGTGACAGCTGAATGGTGTCACCTCCAACATCTTTCTCATGAACTCTCACACACGCATGACTTGCTTACGTTATTTTTTGTTTCATGACCTGGGCAGCGCTGGCAAGTTCACAGATTGAGAAGAAATGCCCTCCCGCGAAAGAAAGTATCCTCCAGAATAACTAACGTTCCATTTCTGACGGAGTGAAGTGCCGGGATCGGGTTTCGGGCAGCGTATTGCAAATTCCGGCCTATCATGAAACGATTTCATGTGGGAGAGTGAAAATCAATCCCTTCTGCAAAAAAAGACATTTAATTCCAATATGGATCTGATCCAATTGGTATGTTCAAGGACAGTTTTCTTGGCTACAGAACTGGTGAGAATTTACATTGTTCAGGAAAACGCAATACTCGCATTACTTCTGTTGCTCCCGGCAAGGACAAAGCGAAGTTTCTTCAATAAACTTCCACACCTCTCGGCCACAAACACATTTTGAAGGAAAACTAGATCAATCAATCTCAGACGGAAGCAGTTTTCAAGAGAGAGAGAGAAAAAAGTCTCTCACACCCTGAAAGAAGTTCCAAAACGCTGGCGACTACAAATTTAAGTCTGTGACATTGGTTATGGTCCTTGTGATCATGCAAAGTTCTTGTCTAAACGTCTTCCCTTGAATTGCAAAATCTCCTTTTCATACACATGATCACAAATCCTCCAGTTCCATGGCATCACCACAACAACGTACGTTCATCGTTGTCCGGCATATGGTTGACAAATGACCCATCAACATGCCAAAGGATTTTGAACAAAATAAGCTGCACATCTCTCAAAGTTTTATATAGACTATTAAAATATATAATTCCACCCGGAAAACACTCATGCCGTTTGCATCCCGTATTGCGACCGTGTTTTGCATCCCGTGTTTACTGACAGTTCACTCCGCCGGCGAAGTTCATTTGGCCTTGGGACGTATCTGTTACTGCAAGCGGCAAAAGAGAATCGCGGAAAAATTTCAGAGAAAGTTAAATACAATTATCGTTATTATTGAAACTTATCTGAAAGCATGAAGACAGTGTTCCATTACCAAACAAAACTGTGGGCTAGTATCCCACATTTGAGGACATCCAAGCCATCAGCATAACCGAAGTTCGATGAGCGAGTCTCAGCTGATGACCTCACATCACTGTCAAGCAAGTACACTGGAATCCTTAATACCTCGCTATTTTTTACCAGTCACGACCTGGCATGGACATGCTGCTGTGAAAAAGTATAGTAACGTTAGTTTGATAACTGTTGCATCGCGGTCGATAGTTTTTTTTTGTGGTCAGAATAGTGGTTGCAGTTCAGAAAATGTAAATATTTATCTGACATGTTTGTAAAGTCGCCGGTTACTTTTGATATGAAGCAAACTAGGCTGCTCGCCCTTCACAGCACAGTCATGTTGGAGGATTGGGAAATTAATGTGCACTGCAGATTGCACACATTGAAACTGCGCGTGTGAGCGGAGATATCGTTGGATTCATAACGCCTCACTGGGGAAATAAAATGTCCCGCGGTCGATCCGCTGCTGGTAACTTTAGAATTTAAACCAAGGAACAGCTCGGAGACAAAGAGAAAGGGCGCAGAGTAGATCCGCAGGAAGAAGAACTGAATATCCGATAGCGGGGCAATGCAACGAGGTCAATTGACTATTTGAAACACATTCACTGCTGGAATGTCGACAACGGGTATCTTAATCGGACAGAGCACAGGGTGAGTAAACCCATGATGCGGAAACAAAGAAACTAAGAGAGAAAAAAAGAATATGGAAAGAAAGAAGTCAGAAAAGAAAGCATACAACTAAAGAAATGATGCAGAGTGGGAAATAAGAAACAGCAAAGGATTCGAAGGAACTAAATGCACCGCATTGCCAGGTCAACAACGAGCGTGTTCAACTGACCACAAAGTGGGGCAACGGAAGCCTGCTATTCCCACAGCACAGGGGTTCACAGATCGAAACCCTTCCGTGCTCTCTGTTTAGTTGTCAAGAACAATTCTCCAACAGCATACTTTACATCAAGGGAAAATCATTTCACAGGCATACGTCGTGCACTGAGATTGAGAAATGCCTTCATGAACATTGAATTCTCCGACTTTAATCCCCACCCCCTTCTTCTTCCCTTTCCTAGCCTATCTCTCTTTCTACTTTTGAAAAAAAAATCTCTCCTTACCTTTGATATCCCCCAGTGGATCTACTCTCCCCTCCTCTCACGCACCGGCCTATCACTATCTCTGACCTGTATCTACCTATCACCAACTTGTGTCCACCCCGCCTCCCTGCTTTTGTCCATCTGTCGATCCTCTGCTTTTCCCTCCCTCATATTAAGCTTTTCCTTTTCATATCTTCAGACCTGGAGAAGGGCCCTGACCCGAAACGTTGACCTCTTGCTTTTCTCCTCGGATGCTGCCTGTCCTGCTGAGTTCCGCCAACATCATAGTGTTTTTTATCTGCATTCCAGCATCTGCAGCCTTTGTTTCCCTGCCTTCTTCTTAATGTTTACGAGTGTGCACAGTCACCAACTAATGTATGACAATATTCCCTGCTGTCTAAATGGTGCCTCTATATCAGAAGCAGAATCAGATTTATTATCACTGACATATTGAGGAAGAAAAGGATTAAGAAATGTGACCATCCCTGCAGCTGATAGAAAAAATACCTCTCCAGCAAGATCAAGCAAGCCGCTGACTCACTAGATACTTTGTTCCGGGTATTGATCTGTCCCGATCTGCTCGACTGTAGCGATACTGGGTGCAATAAACACCGAGGTGGAAGATTGGTCTAAAGAATGAGGGGTAATACCTGCCTTTGAATTCCTTGATTTTAACTCAATTATAATAAACAATATGTGCGATGTCTGTCTCGGGTTGACCGAAACTCTCGGCGCCGTATGCATTAAGTGTGTGTGACAATACCTGTATAAATCTCTGTCTACCCCTTTGTACCGGGAGAACTCGGGAAGAGACTCTTGATGAGTGCTGAAGAGCCTTCTCTTTAGCGGTGCACTGCGAACAAACGTGTTTATCGAATCGACCTCGTGGCACTGTGTAACTTTACATCGGACAGCAGTGAGTATTGAATTACGGGAGAACAGTGGGGGATTCCATAGTAAGGGGAATAGATCGGAGCTGCTGTTGCCGCAAACGAGATTCCCAGTTTGGTGTGTTTACTCCCGGGTGCGAGGGTCAGGGGTGTCTCGCAGCGGCTGCAGGGCATTCTAGAAGTGGAGGGTGAACAACCAGTTGTCGTGGTGCACGTAGTTCCTAACGATATAAGGAAAAAGCGAGATCAGGTCGTACAACTCGAAGTAATGGGGTGAGGAGTGAGATTAATTAGTAGGTTCTCAAAACTAATAATCTCAGGATTAATTCCTATGCGACGTGCTGGACAGAGTTGGGACAGCAGCATAGTTAGGGTGAAGATGTAACTTGAGCAGTGGTGCTGCAGGGAGGTTCTCAGATTCCTGAGGCTGTCGAACCAGTTATAGAGGTGGTGGGACCAGTACGAACTGGACCGTCTCCATCTGGGCGGGACAGGGATCAATGACCATGGGGGAATTATCTGCTGGTGCTGTTGGGGAGGGTTTAAACTAATATGTCAGGGGGATAGGAATCCATGCAGAAAGACAGAGGTAATCAAAGCTGAGACCAGGGTAAACGTTAGAAAAGAGACAAGTTAGATTGGACGACACAAAAGTCGAATAAAAAAGACACAAAGTTACTAAATTCTGAAAGGATAGTGACTATAAGAGCATTTTATCTCAATGTCGGTAGTATTCGAGACAAGGTCAGTGAACTCGTGGCAAAAATCAGTAAAAGGGGTATGACTTATAGCCATTACAGAAACGTGGTAGCAGGGTGGAGGTAATTGGGAATTTAATATGCAAGGGTATCAGGTGATCCGAAAGGATAGGCAGGAAGGTAAGGGAGATGGGGTAGGGCAATTGATTAAGAATGATATCAGGTCGATACTGAGAGGCAACAAGATATCTAAGGAGCAGAATGTTGAGTCCATCTCGGAGGATATTAGGAATAGTAAGGTGAAAAGTCACTGGTGGAAGTTGTCCGAAGGCCACCGAATAATAACATGACAGTGGCGCAGGCAATAAACCAAGAAATATTTGATGCATGTAAGAACGGAACGGCAGTTGTCACGGGGATTTTAGTTTCCACATAGATTGGCTGAATCAAGTTGGTCAAGGCAGTCTTGAGGAGGAATTAATGGACTGTGTCCGTGGTAGCTTTCTGGAATAGCATGTTCGTGAACCTATCTTAGAACTGGCCCTGTGTAATGAGACAGGTAAAATTAACGACCGTGCAGTTAGCGAATGTCTTGGAAAGTGTGACCACATATAAATGAATTTCTCATGCAAGCGGAGAGCGCAATATTTCGTTGTTAAACCAGTGAATTACACCTGAACAAGGGAGTCTATAACAGGATGAGGGGAGGGAGGGGTTGGCAAGCGTAGACTGAGAACACCAGCTGCATGGTGGAACAGCTGAGGAACAGTGGGAGATTTTCAAATAAGATGTTCACGGTGATCAGAAGTGTATTCCAGACAAAAACAAGGAGAGTTAGTGTAGGGAGAGCCAGCCTTGGATATATAAGGAAATATAAGAAAGCATCAAGGTAAAACCTCATGCATACATGTTGCCAAGGGAAGTAGGAGACTGGGATTGGGAAAATACAAAACAACAAAGAACCACTGAGCAGGCAATTGTGAAAGGGAAGAAAGGTAAGTTAGCACAAAATATAAAAACAGATGGAAAAATATACTATTATATGAAGCGGAAAAGGAAAACTAAAGTGAGCGGAGGTCCCTTGGAAGATGAGAAGTAGGAATTAATAGTAGGTAATATGGAATGTGCCGAAGACTTGAGCAACTACTTTGTATCCGTCTTCACGGTGGAGGACATGTCTAACATGCCAAAGAGAAATGTTTTGATGAGATAGGAGGTGAGGAGCTCGATACAGTCGCTGCCACGAACCAAGTAGTGATGATCAAACGCGTGGGCCTAAACGTATACAAGTCCCCTGGTCCTGATGACGTGCATCCCAGGGTACTGAAAGAAATGTCGGAGGATATAGTGGACGCACCTGCGATAATATTATCAAACTCTCGGGACTCCGGGCAGGTCCAGCCAGATTGGAAGACAGCGAATGTCACTCCACTGTTTAAAAAAAGGATGTAGGAAAAAGGCAGGTAACTATAGGCCAGTTAACTTAATGTCTGCAGTCGGGAAAATGCTAGAAGCTCTCATTCAGGAAGAAATACCGAGACATATGGATAGAAATGGTTCCACCAGGCAGACGCAACATTCATTCAGGAAGGGCAGATGCTGTTCGACACGTTTATTGGAGTTCTTTGAGGATATAATGAGCGCAGTGCATAGAGGGGAAAAGTTGGATGTTGATACTTGGATTTACGGAACGCGTTCGATAAGGTGCCGCATATAAGTCTTACCATAAGATAAGGATGCATGGAGTTGGGGGTAACGTATTCGCATGGATAGAGGATTGGCTGTCCAATAGGAGGCAGAGAATTAGGATAAATCGGTATTTATATGGTTAGCAATGGTGATGAGCAGGTGTCGCAGGAGTCGGTGCTGGACCCGAAACTATTCACGATATAGATTGGAGGAGGGAACCGAGCGTAGCGTATCTAAGTTTGCCGATGGCAGTAAATTGATTGGAAAAGCAAATTGCGCAGAGGATGCGAAGAGTCTGCAGGGAGATATAGATAGGTTAACTAAATGTGCTATGGTTTGTCAGATGGAGTACAATGTTGGTAAATGCGAGGTCGTTCTCCTTGATGGGAAAATAGAAGATCACATTATTGTTTAAATGGTGAAAGATTGCAGCATGTTGTTGTACAGAGCGGCTTGGAATGGCTTGTGCTTGAATCGCAGAAGGTTAGTTTGCAGGTGCACCAGGTTACCAAGAAGGCAAATGGAAGGTTTGTCTTCATTTTTAAAGGGATTGAATTTAAGAGCAGGGACGTGATTCTGTAACTGTACAGGATACTGATGAGGCCGCACCTGGGTTACTGTGTTCAGTTCTGGTCTCCTTTCCTGAGGAAAGATATTATGGCTTTGGGGACGGTGTAGGGGAGGTTCACCAGGTTGATTACCCAGATGATGGGTTAGCCTGTGTGGAGAGATTGAGTCGCCTGTGACTATACTTGCTGGAATTCAGAAGAAAGATAGGGGATCAGACAGAAACACATATAGTAATGAAAGGGATAGATGAGTAGAGGCAGGAAAGTTGTTTGCGTTATTGGGTGAGACTAGAACGAGGGGACACAGCTTCAAGATTCCGGGAAATATAGATTTAGGACAGAGATAAGGAGAAACTACTTTTTTCCCAGAGAGTCTTAAATATGTGGAATCCTATGCCCAAGGAAATAGTAGAGGCTGCCTCATTAAATGGATTTAAGACACAGTCAGACAGATTTTTACATAACAGAGGAATTAAGGGTTATGGAGGACAGGCAGGTGTCTGCAGTCCATGGCCAGATCAGCCATGATCTTATTGAATGGCAGAACAGGCTTGATGGGCCAGATGCACTCCTGCTGCTCCTATTTCTTATACAGCATCTTTATGCGGATAAAGAGATAGAGGAAGAGATAGAGATACAGACAGAGATCTAGAGGTAAAAACGTGGATCCGTTAAGTTTTGTAAACTCGCAGACGATACGAAGATTGCGATGTTGTTGAGAGTGCACTCCCACAATAGCAAGTACTCTCTGTTTTATTTGGATAAAGACACATACACACACACATACACACACACACACACACACACACCCACACACACACACACACACACACACACACACACACACACTCCTGTACTATGTATTAAAGGGACATTCACCAAATAGTAACCTAATCCGTAACAGGAGGCAGCCGGTATATTTTACACAACCATTGCGAAGTATCGAAATACCAGAGGGCATACATTTACGGTGAGGGTGTAAAATCAACGGAAACATGCGGGGCCACTTCTTTTCACAAGACTGTGGGTGCTTGTAGTACGCTTCCAGTGATGGTATTGGAAGAAAATACGTTCGCCTTTTAAATAGGCACATGAAAATGCAGAGAATAGAGAGATGTGCACGAGTTGGCAGAAGGGAACTGCTTACTTCGGCTTTTAATTGCCAGTTTAATTTGATCGACACAACTTCGTGGGCCGAAGGGCCTGCGACTGTGATGTACTGTTCTATATGCTATTTTCAATGAGGGCGAGCTTCTTCTCTCAGAGTATTTCAACTGTATGAAGGTTCTACCCCTAAAGCTGTGGATGCTGAAGAATTGTATGCATTCAAGGCTGACAAATACTTGCACCTCAAGGGACTCAAGAGTGTGGGGGGCAACTTCATGAAAACGTATATCTGATGCTTGATTCATCAGCACTGACCAGAAATGGATAGTAAATTTCTAAGAAGCTGGCTCTGAGGTGCAGGTGCTTTTGTTTTTTATTACCGGACTTTCCCAAACAAGGTGAACCAAACATCAGAATGTACGTTCTCGATGTTCTCCGACACTGAAGTCTGCAGAGCAATGACAACTTCAACAGGTTCGGAGAATCTCAGATATTTTCACCACCACAAGTCTTCCATGAAAATTGATGGTACAAGACGCCTTGCACAAATTGGTTCAGGGGACATGGTCTTATAAAGGACGACTTGGGCAGAGAAGAGATGAAAACAAAGCGAGAGGTTTGACTAATAGAACATAGAACAGTACAGCACAATACAGGCACTTCGGCTAACAATGTTGTGCCGAACTTTAAACCTATCCTAAGACTATCTAACCCATTCCTCCCATATATGCCTCTATTTTAAATTCCTCCATATGCTTATCCAGTAATCTCTTGAATCTGACCAATGTACCTGCCTCCACCACAGCAACAGGCAGCGCACCCCATGCCCCAACCACTCTCTGGGTAAAATACCTTCCTATAATAGCTCACTTGAACTTTCCATTCATTACTTTAAGCCATGCCCTTTGGTACTGAGCATTGGTCCCCGGTGAAAGGGGCGCTGGCTGTCCACTCTATCTATTCCTCCTACCACTTTGTATACCTCTATCATATCTCCTCTCATCCTCCTTCGCTCCAAAGAGTAAAGCCCAGGTTCTGTTAGTCTCTCCTCATAATGCATACTCTCTAATCCAGGCATCATCCTGATAAATCGTCTCTGCACCATTCCAACGCTTCCACAGCCTTCCTATAATGAGGCGACCAGAACTGGACACAGTACTCCAAGTGTGGTCTAACCAGAGTTTTGGAGAGCTGAATCATTACCTCGCGGCTCTTAAACAGGATCTATCGACTTATGAATGCCAACATCCTATAAGCTTTCTTAACTACCCTATCGTCCTGTGAGGCAACCTTCAGTGATCTGTGGATATGGACCCCTATATGCCTCTGCTCCTCCACACTATCAAAAATCCTGCCATTAACTTTGTACTCTGCCTTGGAGTTTGCCTTCCAAAGAGTACCACCTCATACTTGTCCAGATTGACCTTCATCTGCTACTTCTCAGCCCATCTCTGCATCCTATCAATGTACCTCTGCAATCTTCGACAATACTCTACACCATTCATTACATCACCAAACTTTGTGTCGTCTGCAAACTTAACGACCCACCCTCTACCCCCTCATCCAAGTCAATAATAAAAATCACGAAAAGCAGAGGTTCTAGAACAGATCCTTGTGGGACACCGCTAGTCACAGCCCTACAAACTGAATGCACTCCCTCCACCACTACCCTCTGCCTACTACAGGCAAGCTATTTCCGAATCCACACGCCTAGGGTTCCTGGATCCCATGCCCTCTGACCTTCTAAAAAAACCGACCATATAGAACCTTGTCAAATGCCTTACTAAAATCCATGTAGACCTCATTTACTTCACTACCCTCATCAATCTTCCTGGTCACCTCCTCAAAGAACACTATCAGGCTTGTGAGACATGATCTGCGCTTCACAAAGCCATGCTGGCTGCCCCTTGTCAGAGCATGATCCTATAAATGCTCATAGATCCAATCTCCAAGACTTTTCCAACAGCTTGCCCAACACAGACGTAAGGCTCGCTGGTTTATAATTCCCTGGACTACCCCAACTACCCTTTTTGAATAAGGGGACGACATTTGCCACACTCCAAGCTTCCGGTACCATTCCCGTGGACAACAAGGACTAGAAGCTCCTAGCCAAAGGCTCAGCAATATCCCCCCCCCACCCACCCCCCGCCCCCCCCCTCCCCGCTTCGCGGAACAGCCTGGCGAATATTCCGTCATGCTCCGGGGACTCATCTGTCCTAATATTTTCTGACAGCTCCAACACATGCTCTGTCTCGATATCAACATTAACCTTGCCAACACTGTTCTCAGCGTCATCAAGGCCCCTCTCCTTGGTGAATACTGAAAGAAGTATTCATTGAGGACCCTACCCACTTCCACGGCTTCCAGGCACATCTTCCCACTTTTATCACTAATCGATCCTGACCTTACTCCTGTCATCCTTCTTCTCTTCACGTAAGTGAAAGATGCCTTGGGATTTTCCTTAACCCTACTCGCCAAGGCCTTTTCATGTCCCCTTATTGCTCTCCTCAGCCCCTTCGTAAGTTCCTTCCTTGCTACCTGACATTCCTCAGGAGACTTATATGATGCTTGCTGCCTAAACCTTGTGTATGCTGCGTTCTTCCTCCTAACTAGATGTTCCACCTCTCTTGTCAGCCATGGTTCCTTCTCCCTTCCATTCTTTCTCTGCCTCACCGTAACAAATTTATCCCTAACATCTTGCAAGATATCCCTGAACAACGACCACATCTCCATAGTACATTTGCCTTCAAAAATGTCATCCTAATTCACACTCGCAAGTTCTAGCCTCATAGCCTCATAATTTGACATTCCCCAATTAAATATTTACCTGTCCCCTTTGCTCCAACCCTGTCCATGAAAGGCTAAATGTTAGGGAGCGGTGTTCACTGTCCCCAAAATGCTCACCCACTGAGAGATCTGTCACCTGACCCGGGGCATTATCTACTACTATCTGATATGGCTTTTCCCTCCAGTCGGTCTGTCAACACACTGTGACAGGAATCCGTCCTGGACACACTTAACAAACTCTGTCCCGTCTAACTTTGGTACTAAGCAGGTGCCAAACAATATTTGGGAAGTTGAAGTCTCCCATGATAACAAAACTGTTGTTCTGCAACTTTCCAAAATCTGCCTCCCGATCTGCTCTTCAATATCCTTGCTGCTACCAGGGAAACGACAGAATACTCCCAGTAGATTATCTGTTACTTACTTGTTCCTAACTTCCAGCCATACTGACTCTAGCGAGGATCCTGCTATATTATCCACCGTTTATGCAGCTACAATGGTATCCCTGACCAGTAAAGCCACCCCTCCTCCTCTCCTCCCCCCATCCCGTATAAATCACTGAAATCCGTCTAATCCGTCCAATGCGTCTAATACGTCTCATCCGACTAAATCTTCTGTCTAATAGAATTGGGACTTCCAGGACAATTTTCAATTTTGCACACACCAGCTGAACGTGTCCGGTCTGAGAACAGCAATCGGTTGAGTTACATCCATGATCAGACTTCCATATAATTACTTCTACATTCAAGTAATCGTAGAGTAGATGTAAATGATCTGTACCACGAAATTATTGGAGTACAAAATTCCATGCAACAGTACACAATATTTTATTATAAATTGTAACATATGCTATCAGATGATGTCACGTCACATAATCCTTTGTAGTTTCTGATAATATTGTATACATTAGTACATGGATGATCTTGCCCTGCATTAGTTTCAGTCTATCTTAGTTTCATGAAACTTTTGAAACGACTTCTGTTTGGCACTTTGCACCTTGAGGACCTTTACCCACCCAAATAGGTTTAATGCCAGTCAAAGCTAAAACGTGCAAAAGAAGGCAACGCAGGAAGCGGCGTCAAATGTTAAGCAGGTGATTAGAGGGTCGTAGAATCACAGCGATGTTCAGCATGTAAACAGTCAACGACGATTTGTTGGCATCCATCCATACTAACCCCCTGGTCCTGCTCTTGGCCCATATACTTCTAAGTGATTCAAGTGCTCATCTAGAGACCTATCAACTGGTCTTCGCGACCCACCATCAACCAATTCCAGGTGCCACTCTCAGGGTGAAGGTCCCCTCAGCTCCCTTCTAAATCTCTTCCGCCATACTCTCAATCAATGTCTTCCTGTTTTCACTGTGTCTGATATTGTGGTAAGTTTTCTGCAGTCTACCCTATATCCCTACTAACTTTATATATCTCAGTTATGTCCACGATTAACCCCCGCCGGTCCAGAGAGAACAGAGGTAGTTTCTGCTGACAGTGTTCTCAATTGAAAAGATCCACCCAAACCAACATCCTGGTGACTCTCCTCTGCACCCCGTCTGGCCCTATCGCATCATATCTGCATTATGGCGTCGATAACTCCACGCAGTTGGCGATAGGAAGAAAGTGGAAGGTGAGTTACTGCAGCCTTGGGGTGGGGATACTACAGTTGGGACTGGAATGGGTGTGTGGTATTGAAACTGCGTCTATCTTTGTCACAGACACCAGAGGACGGAAGGAAACGGCAAACCAAAAGGAAATAGTGGATTAAAACTCTGTGGCTGTTATTCTGCAGACAACATCAAAGAATTGGTGCTTGAACATCGTAAAGTGCTAACGTGAAGGAGAGGAACAATTGTTGTATGAACATCCAGTGGAAAGAAGAAAACTCTGGAACTGGAAAATACGTTTCGGGAGAAGGTAGTGTGCTTCACTAGACTGATGAATGAACCGTTGGTGATTGGTCAAACACTGACGATTGACTTACTGGAGCAATTGGTAACAATAAAAATATTCACTGAGGAAGCAACCCAGATTAAACAGGGAGGAAAAAAAAATGAAGGTGATGATTGAAGATCAGATACAATTATCCGGAAACACATGTAGCTTAGTTTCAAAATTAGTAAATTAAATTACGAAAACGGTGCGTAGCGAAAGGGAAGTTGATAACAAATCTTTGGAAGGAGGTACAGTGATTTAGAACTGGCTTTTCGTGTGTTGTAAAACGAGTGGAAATAATCTGATGTATTTGTTGGCCATTCAGTATTATAAAAAAAAGGTGAGACAGAAATTAGGGAGGAGAAGAGCCATGCTCCGTTTATTGATGAGTAAGTGCAAGATGGGAAAGCTTCTGACACGGGAGGATATGGCGAGCGGACGGAAGCAGGGCTGGTGAAGGCAAATGGAAGAGCGAGGAATAATCTGTTCAAAGATCGCAAAACAGCAAGAGTAGATGAGAAATACAAATAAATTCGACGTGTGATGAAACGCACACTCCTCCGCTATTAATAGCAACCACGAGAATCTGGTGACACTGGGATGGAAAGACGCATTTAAAAAAACCTTTCTATTCAGAACTAATAGCTGCAGTCCAAGGTTTTGATGAGACACTGGTCAGACCATCCAGTTAATAACAACACAAGAGAATCCATTGGGATGGATTTATGAACACTCAGCAACCACCGTTGTGGCAACCAGAGGGCACGTATTCCCGCCGTGCGGTCGTAAGATTCAGAACTGATTGACACCTGGATTTGCCATGTGGTTTTAATCCAGTTATTTGGCTGAGTGAGCTTCCGGTAACACGGGGAGTTGGAGGAGTGGTAAAGGAGACGAGTGCCCGAACGACAGTTAACACAAATACGTGATATGCCATATGGAGTAATTTGCTTTTGAAGGCTAACACATTATCCTATGATGTGGGGGAAGGGATATGTGTGAAATTCCTAACGTATGCAGATGATAAAAGGATCAACCATTAAGGGTAGTAAATACATTGCATTGTGTCCTGACAGCTTTAAAAGACTGAAATAAAATAACTTCCCGGTTCTGAATAAAGAGAAGAGAGGAAACAGAGCACCTCCGACATTTGGATGCCCACGTCCTTCATCGGCAGGTGTGAGGTCAGGCGACTGGAAGTCAACTGTGGTCATACTGTTCTTCCGTGAGAGGGGGAAAGCAAAAGCTGAGTAATCACTGGCCAAGTTGTCTCTGGTCAGCGGTGGGGAAATAATGGAGAAATCGGCAATTCAATTGGACGCATGCTGATAAAGTACAACCCGCAGGAGGTTATAAAGCGAACATTGCAGGACATTTCCACTGGTTCAGTAGTAGGTTACCTGATTCCTCCAGCCAGTCTGGAAGAGACAGCTGGGGAAGAGGGCATTCGGCTCACCAAGTCTGCGCAGAAGCTAATTTCCCATTATTACACTGATCGCATACTGACCCATTTCATTTTCCCCATGGTTTCGACAAAGCCACTGCTACCCTGATTCTAAAACACGACTGCAAACGATGTGCCATTTATAGTCGCTAATTTACCAGGAAATTCACAATTCCTCGCCTTTATGGGATGTGCGAGAAACTGTAGCAACGGAGCAAACTTACGCAATCACCAGAAGAACACAAACATCACTTCTGATCAGATGAACTCCGGACTGGGATGGTGCTGTGCTACAGCGGCTCTGTTAGTTTGCGCCACTGTGAGGTGATATATTCATTCTCTGATTTATAGTTGTGACGGTTTACTTTATTGTTGGTGCGAGCGACGTGCCAGACCTACTCAATGATTTTACAACGTTTTGTGGATTTAAGCAACATATTGTGATTCTGAGCTACATGGTGTTTCTGGGGAACATTTTGGTATTTGATACAGTCGGGGAATTCTCTGTGTCTGTTGCTTCACCTTAAGTAATTCTCGGGTTCGCGTATCGTTCAGAAAACGAAGATCATCGCAGTCCCGACCTGCACTTGAGATGGTGCTCAGTGGAAGGTGGCGATAAAGAGACAATTTAATGTTTTCTGGGTCTCGACTCACAAATTGTACATGGCTTTTGTGCCATGTGGATGATTATTATGCGTCTGAGGTAATAATTATTTCAAGGTGCCCCGTGGTTCTGAGTTAGATGTTTCTGAAGCCTTTTAAAGGTGAATATAATTTGAAGCAATTTATACACTGAGATATTTCATTGACATTGAGCTGTCAGTTGTAAACAGATTTTGGAGCAATGAAATTACCCGACGTGTTGAACTTTCTTTTTATGTATGTGCTTGAGAATCTACGTCACACCGAAGTTTAGTCGAATTTGAAGTCAGCGTGTTTCCTTCGACGAATAGAACACTGTAAGTCGTAGAGTAACGCTGCGTTTCTCCTGCCGTGGCAGTGGCCGCCGCTCTGGGTGTGGCGTCATGGAATCTAGGCAAGTGCTTGCATTGCATTATGTGGTTGGTATACATTGCAACCATGGTGCAATGCCTGTGAACGAGTTGATGATCAGTGTGGCAAGTGGAGTGTAAATTAAACATCGTCGTATTTCCGTTGAACTGTTTGAAAGTTGCCAGAACTGTACAGATCTGGACAACTGCCATCACACTCCTGACTTGTGTCTCGTAGACGGCGGTAAGTCCTTGTGACATAAGAAAGAATCACACACTTGTGCATACCCCGTCTGTCATGTTCTAACTGTAGCTACAGTTGTCTGGATAAAGCCCGACGGTATCAGCCCTGCTGTAGTTTCACACACGTTGCTCAGCTGCTCCAGATTTACTTCCCGCCGTTAAAGCGCTGTTCACTCAACTATGTCCTGCTGCTCCTTTTCACTGAGTGTGCAAGGGTTAACTACACCTGTTAGTTCATTGGGTTTCAATTACGTCAACATCCACGGGGTCTGATTGTGTCATCGGACTGTGTCGCTTTAATAATATATAAGGGTTGCCTTCAGTGATGTGGTGCAGTGTCAGTGAGAGCAGATCCTCCGGCACTGAGAGAGATCCGCAGATCCAGAAAGACGGAGAGGTGAAGAATGGATCTGGAAAGAACAGAGAGGGACAGTTCAAGGATGGATCAGACTCTGGGAGCAGTTCAGTGGAAAGTTGCAGCTGTGGATCGGCAGCTGGAAACAGATTGGGATTTTGCAGGAATGCGGCGGAATGGGGATGTTCACCTGAAGTCTCATGAATCGTGCGGGGCACCATTATCGGTGCGGATCTACTATGCACTCGAGGCAATTGCGCCGATTTATTACCCTGTCCTCGCTATTGTTGCCGTCCCTGGTAAGTGTAAGTCTCTGCATACAACTATTTCCAGCGTGAACTAAATTATTTTCTTAACTGCATGTTGATCTGCTTGCAAAAAGTCTGTTCCCCGAGTTAGACAAAACATATCAAGTGTGGGTAAAGCAGTCAGTCATGAAGATAAAAATCCTGACTTTCTGGATTTAGAAAAATTGAACAAAACGACAGCACAATTCAGGCCATTCGGCCCCACAAATCTGTGCCGAACATGTCCCTACCCTAAAAATGTCTAGTCTTACCCATAGCCCTCGATTTTTCTCAGCTTCATGTACATATCCAACTGTCTCTTAAAAGACCCTATCGGATTCTCCTCCACCACCGTTTCCGGCAGCCCATTCCACGCACTCACCAATCTCTGAGTTAAAAACTTACCCCGACATCTCCTCTATACCTACTCCTCAGCACCTTTAACCTATGTCCTCTTGTGGCCACTATTTCAGCCCTGGGGAAAAGCCTTTTACTATCCATACGATCAATGCCTCTCATCATCTTATACACCTCTATCAGGTCCCCCTCATCCTCCGTCGCTCCAAGAAGAAAAGGCCGAGTTCCCTCAACCTCTTTCATAAGACATGCTCCGCATTCCAGGCAGCATCCTTGTAAATCTCCTCTGCACCCTTACTATGGTTTCCACATCCTTCCTGTAGTGAGGCGACCAGAACTGAGCACAGTGCTCCAAGTGGGGTCTTACCAGGGTCCTATATAGCTGCAATTTCGCCGATTTATTACCCTATCCTGGTTATTGTTGTCGATTTCGTTACTCGATAACATTGGCTGGAAAATGGAAGAATATTCGAATGCAAATTGGAGGACATAATCCAACTCCCACCGCTTGACATTGAAAGGCATTACCTTCGCTAATATTGATTGAGCAGAGACTGAACTGGAGTAGCCATATACACAATTTGGTTACAAGAGCAGGAGCAGGTCGCTCAGCTCAAGAGTACGTCAAGAGCAGTCGCTCATCTCCTAATTCCCCAAAGACTTTCCGTCATCTACATTTCTCAAGTCATGAACATAATGGAACAGCTTCCACGTGTACATGAGCGCAGCATCAACAACACACTTGAAGCTCGACACCATACAAGAAAGAGCAGTCCGCCTGATATGCACCTTAGTCACATGCATCCATTCACGCCAACAATGACGCAGATTATCAGCAGTTTGTACTATCTGTGGATGTGATGCAGCGACTCACCAAGACTCTTGGGACAATACCTTCCAAATCCACGATCTCTAGCATGTAGAAAGAAAAAGACAACAAATGCATGGGGACACCGCCGTCTAGAAAATTGACCCCCAAGCCACACACCATCCTGATACCGAATTGTATCTCTGTTCCTTCACCGATGCTGTGTAAAATTTGTGGAACTTCTTTCCTAAGGGCGTTGTGAGTACACTAACATCACACGAATTTTAGTGGTTAAAGATGTCAGATAACCACTAGCTTCTCAAAGACAATAAGTAAAGGTAATTAAATGCCAGATCATCCTGAAAAGCCGACGTCTCTTGAATGAACTAAAAGAAAACATGGCAGGCAAGTGAAAACGGTGGAAATGTTCAGCGGCACAGTCTGTAGGAAAGAGACAAGCGCATTCTTATAGATAAACGAACACAGAGCTGAAGCGGAATAGGAACGAAAAGCAACAGATATAAAGTTGAAGAGAAAATTGGACAGAGTGTGTAATTGGATGAAAGACAGATCTTCTCAAATTATGTAAATGCTGATTATAGAAGGTGGGGAGTGGATGGAAATGGGTTGGAAGGAACATCAGATTAGTTCAGCCGTGGTACAACTGGGAATGCATGAAATCAGAAGCCATAACCTGGTGTAAGACAAGGTCACGAGAAAACTTTCAGCAGCTGAAACGTTATTTGATTGCCCCAAACATACCCAGGGCCAATGGTAGGAACATCATCCGGTTACCCCTCACTAAACCATGGTACAGGGCAATCAATAGGAACATGAATCGGTTCTGACACCCCCGCACTATGCAGTTATCAGTAGGACGAAACCTGGATGGTTCATATCCAGATCAGGCTGTGTCACAACATGTTTCTGAGCCTCAGGATATCAGGGGCCAATGTTTTACTGTTCACCTTTAACTTGTGCATTTCTCCCGGTGCAGTGGCTTCTCGAACAGCTGGAAAGTGCACTGCCGGAAGATTCATTCGACATTGCGGATTGCAACTAATGTGTTTGTGCAACAGGTGAATTCTGCGCAGTAACAGGCGTGTGAAGGGAAATAAGTGAGTGAATGGTACTGATGGGAGGTCTCTGAGAGTTGATGTGGACACATGGACCCTGCCTCACCCAGTAAATAAAACGTTCCCCAGCTACAATACATCGCCCCATCGCTAAACTCAGGACCAATTTGATTTTATTCTCAGTAAATACAACGATGCTCCCTGACAGTTGTGTAATTTTGTCCTCTTCCCTTGCTCACAGTGAACGTGCTGACGATTGTGGTCCTGTCCCGGAGGAAGTGCGGTCTCTCTGAAGGTGTCACAAGCTACCTGTTGGCCATGGCAGCGGCAGATCTACTGGTTGTTTTCCTGGACGTGATATTAAGGAAGATACCGACTGCTTTTTCGGATGCTTTCGCGTTCCTGTATTACGTCCGCTTGTGCAGAACCCACGCCTTCCTGCTTTACGCCGCCAACCGACTGTTCTGTCTGGTTCACCGTCACTTTCACCTTTGATCGATTTGTGGCCATTTCTTGCCAGAAACTGAAAAATAGATATTGCACCGAGAAAACTGCGGCTGTGGTTCTGGGGACTGTGACTGTGCTGAGCTGTCTAAAGAACATCTTCTGGTTTTTCATGGTCCAAGACACTTATACTTCGAATAATGTACGATGGATTTGTGTTCAAAGATACGAGTTGTACTTTTCTATCACCTGGATGGTGATAGAGATCGTCCGTTCCGCCATGACCACTGTGATTCCGTTTGTCTTGATTCTTCTGTTCAATGCATTAACCATCAGGCACGTGTTATTGGCCAGCAGAGCCCGGAGGAGACTCCGGGGTCCCAGCAATGGGGAGAATCCCAGAGACCCGGAGATGCAGAGCCGTAGGAAATCCCTCGTTTTACTGCTGGTGGTCTCGGGGAATTTCATCCTGTTGTGGGCGTTGTACGCCGTGACCGCCGTATGGAACAGGATTACTCTTGCGATAAGCATAAACTGGGTGAATCCTACCTGATTTTTTCACCGAGCTACGCTTCATGCTGCAACTGTTGAGCTGCTGCACAAACACTGCTCTTTATGCAGTGACCCAGACTAAGTTCAGGGAGCAGCTGAAGGAGCTGGTGAAATCTTTACTGACTCTAATTTTTAAATGGAGTCAGCTCTCCGGGAAGGGGAAGAAATCACGGTGGTGGCCCAGGTGATCCTCCTCCCTCACCTACACTTTCAAAAGGGATATTCGAGTGTTGTCCATTGAAGGTCTGTGCAGTACCAAAGCCTTCTGGATTATCTGACCGCGGCTTCATCACCTTGTGTCTCATCAGATCATATCTCTCACTCTGCCCCGATGCTGTCTTTTGCGACTTTATCATTTGGCATCTGTACAACTATTCAGAT